>NW_027497491.1:0-157939 GCF_021521415.1 Bidens hawaiensis | reverse complement strand
ATCAATCAAAGGGGACCGAAACGAGATCTTCTGCACCACCAACATCAAATTCCGGAAATTCAAGTTCTAACTCCGGACCCAAGTCAACTGAAAAGGCAACGTTAAACACTGAAGGCTTGGGAAAGGTAACGGTGGAAGTTGCCAAAGAACATATGGCAACGTTAGGCACAATAATTGAATCATACAGCTTAATGGTGGCGGGTAAACTTGGCAACAGTCATCTGGACAGCGATGACTATGAACAGCTAGATGAAGACGATATGGAACGCATCGACATAATGTGGGCACTTGGCAGCGCGTTCCGTAGGGCTAGAAAGTGGGCTAAGAAACAGGCCAAGCTCTTTCAATCAACAATAAATCCAAGTTTGGTTTTGATAAAACAAAAGTTAAATGCTACAACTGTGGCGAACTTGGTCATTTTGCCAAGGAGTGCTCTAAACCAAAGAGGGAAGGTCACCAATATCCCTTCCGAACTACTTCAACTTCATCTACTCCTGCTGCAGCCGTTGCAAATGTCAACAATGAGAGACAACTGGTCCCTCAGAATCAAACAGCAGCGAACAACGCCAACATCAACAATGAAACTGCTCTTGCTGTTCAAGGTGATGAAGGCGAGTCCTGGAACTTCAGCATTAACATGGCTGACATCACCATTGTGGATCAAGACTCAGAATCTGGGTCTGATGATTCCTCAACTGATGAAGAATACATTGTCGAGGAGCCAGCTACTGAAGTAAATGAAGGAGAGCATGAAGCTGAAGTGTCATCAGTGGAGATTATGGAGGATCAAGAAAAAGAGTCAAATGTTCCTCAATCATCTCCAAGTTCAACAATTCCTGCAGAAGCTGCTACTGTTGAAGAAGTCAACAAGGTACTGTCAAAAGCAAAGTCTGCATCTTTTCTGGAAAGAGCAGGGAATCTTTACTTTGCGTTCATGGCAGAGACGTCAAATGATGCCAAGGTAAGTTCTAACCCTACTACTCCCAAACCAAAAAATACCAAATGTTTAAAATGTGAAATGTCTGAACAAGAAATTCATTCTCTGAAAGAGAGAATTGAAGATCTCGAGGCTTATAAACAAGCAGCCTCAAGATCTTTAATTGAACTGACTGACGCTCTTGCTCAAAACAAGGCTTGAAGCCGAAAGAGTCTGTTTTTAAAGAAAAAGTTGATAGCCTTAAGCGTCAGAACAAGGAATTGGAGATATGTGTTCTATAATTCAACAAGATTCTATAAATTTTCATATCAATAAAAATAATGTCTTGAAAAAAGAAATGGAGAACACAAAAGCTGATCTTGAATCATTGACTTTCAAGTTAAAAAGTTACTCCAATTCCTCTTACTTGCTAGAGCACATTATCCCCGAGTTCCGGTGCAAAAAGGAAAGAGGTGTGGGATATCACAATGTCCCACCCCCCGTGCTGAACCAATTTGTGAGCACACCAGGAGCTGTGCCAGACGATGACTCAAATGTTAAAACACCAGAGGACACAGAACAAATTTCAAAGTCCAAGGGTAAAGAAGTCATTGACCCGGCTCCTGAGACCAAACCAAATGTTGTTGCCACAGACTTAGGTTCCATAACTAAGTCAGGCCCATCCACACATAAATCAAAGGCAACAACAAGAAATTCTCAGAAGAACAAGTTTAATCATAAATCTGAGAAAGTGCATGTGGAACATGGTACCCAGTTTGTCAAGGAGGGTAACTTTAATGAAAAACATAATTTTTCAAAACCCCTTCCCAGACAAACTTCACCCAAAATGTCAAATCCAAAGGGTACTGTGGTAACAAACAACAACAAAGATATTACTCTCCACCACGTCAAAGGGGGAGAAACTACTGTTTCTCATGTGGAGAGGTTGGCCATATAGCAAGATTCCGCTACAAGTACACGGATCCTAGATATGTCAAGTCAACTCCTATGAGGCGACCGACCGTTGACATTCAAAGTCAAACTCGGTCTCACACACCGCGGTCGGTTTCTCCTAGGAAACCTCAGTCAACCTCACCACACAGATCACCGAATCCCTCAAACCAAGTGTTTCAACTTCAACAAGTGAAAGTCAGTCTTCAACCAGCTATGTCAAACATGTTGAGAAGAAGACTGACAGTTGGAAACAAAAGAAAAACAACACTGTTGATAACAATGTCAAACCAGAAAACAGTGTTAATGAGGGTAAATGGATTGAACTGTTAATTCGTGATGATAATGGAAAACCCAAGACCATAAAGGCTTGGGTTTCCAATGATATTTAAACCTTTTGCTTTTTGTGTGCAGGTTGCTCTTTATGATCCAAGATTCAACATGTGGATCATCGACTCAGGAGCTTCCAGGCACATGACTGGAAACATGAATCTCCTATCCAGTGTCAGACAGATAAAAGGAGGTGCAGTTTCCTTTGCAGGAACTCAAGGTGGTTACATCACGGCCCAAGGAATTGTTTCAAATGTGCGAATTTCGTTTGATAAGGTTAATTTCATCAAGGAGTTGGAGAACAACCTGTTGTCGATAAGTCAAATCTGCGACAAGGGTTTCAAAGTTATGTTTGATGACCGAGACTGCCACATCTTGGCGAAGGAATTCACCATTCCTGAAGACAAGGTTTTAATGTCAGCCGCATGCCAGAGTGATCTCTACATTCTGGATATGGCTAAGGCAGGGTCATCGTCTCCAACGGCGACATGTTTTGTGTCCAAGGCATCCGAACGTGATACTGTCATATGGCATAAACGGATGGGACACATTAATGTCAGGAACATGAACAAGCTTGTGCACAACAGGCTAGTTGAGGGAGTTAATCTGAGAAGTTTCCGTCTCCCTGATTCGTGTGTGCAGTGCAAAGCGGGAAAGCAAGTAAAAAGGTCCCACAAGTCTAAGAGTTTCCACTCGATTGATATTCCATTGGAACTCCTTCATATGGATCTTTTTGGCCCAATAAGCGTCAAAAGTATCTCTGGGCACTCATACTGTCTAGTGGTTACTGATGAATATTCGAGATTCTCTTGGGTGTTTTTCTTAAAAGCAAAGTCCGAGACTTTTGGGTGTATAAATCTGGTAGTTACAACTCTTGAGTCACAGTACAATCTGAAGGTTCGAAGAATGCGTTCAGATAACGGGACAGAGTTTAAGAATGCGAATGTTGAAAACTTCTGCAAAGAAAGAGGTATTGTTCAGGAGTTCAGTGCCCCGTACGTTCCACAAATGAACGGGGTTGCTGAAAGGAAAAATCGAACGTTAATCGAGACAGCTAGAACAATGTTAGCAGACTCAGTGTTGCCTGTCACGTTTTGGAGTGAGGCAATTGCCAACGCCTGTTTCACATTGAATCGGGTAGGCATTGTCAAGCGCCACGGCAAGACAAGCTTCGAGCTTCATCAACGACGGAGGCCTAACTTAGAGCACCTGGAACCATTTGGAGCTCTTTGCACGTTACTTAAAAGGCAAGTCGATAATAAGTTCGAGGAGAAGATCATCAACGGCTATTTTCTGGGTTACAGCGTACCTCTCAAAAGGGTCTTCAACAGATCAACAAAATTAGTTGAAGAATGGTACCATGTCGACGTTCAACGCTACACAGAACCAGCCAAGGGGTCAGGAGAAGACTGGTTGTTTGATTTTGACAAATTGTTCAAGTCATTCAATCTGTATGAGGTTGCTATTCAAATGATGTATGAGGCGCAAAATGCACCTCCTGATGAATCACAGCAATCTTCACCTCATCCTGGTCCATCATCGTCTTCCTCCACAGAGTCTAGCGAGCAAGTTCAAGAGTCATCCGAATCTGAATCTGAAGATGAATCTCCAGCAGATGATGTACAATCGGCACCGACACAGGTTACTCCGCAACCTTCATCGTCAAATCAAGAAGCGCCAAATGCAGATCAGCCTCTAACGTCTACTTCAGAGGCACCAACCGCTCCAGTTCCTCAGCCGAACTTAACTAACTTGGAACAAAATGTTGTCGTTCCTGACAATCCGGTGGTTAGGACTGAACGTGATCATCCACAAGACAACATTAAAGGGGACATTCAACAGGGTGTCAAAACACGTCGACAACTGAATTTTGGCCTCTACACTGAAATGATGGAGTCAGGATCAGTTGCGCTAAATGCCCATAAATGCTTCTTAGCACAAGAAGAACCACGCAGCATCACCGATGCGCTGAAAGACGCTAACTGGGTCTCAGCCATGCAAGAAGAATTATTGCAGTTCAAGAGACTTGGTGTATGGAAGCTGGTGGATCTCCCCAAAGGACAGAAGAAAATTGGCACTAAGTGGGTACTCAAATGTAAACGCGACGATCGTGGAGTGATTGTTCGCAACAAAGCCCGCCTGGTGGTCCAAGGGTTTAGGCAAATCGAAGGCCTAGACTACAATGAGGTGTATGCTCCGGTTGCGCGTTTGGAGGCAATCCGGATGTTCTTGGCGTATGCGTCTTTCAAGAGATTCAAAGTATATCAGATGGACGTCAAGAGTGCCTTTTTGTACGGTCACATCAAAGAGACCGTATATGTGGCACAACCTCCAGGTTTTGAAGACCCAAATCACAAGGATAAAGCCTTCCTGCTCAACAAAGCTTTGTACGGTCTTCACCAAGCCCCGAGAGCTTGGTACAAGGAACTATCCAAACACCTTCTGAACAACGGGTTTAGAAGAGGAACGATCGACTGCACGTTATTTACAAAGGATAAAGAAGGAGATCTCATTATGGTACAAGTGTACGTGGACGACATCATCTTCGGGTCCACGAATAAAACACTATGCAAGGAGTTTGAACAAGTGATGCAAGAAAAATTTGAAATGAGCTCCATGGGTGAGATGAAGTTCTTCTTAGGACTTCAGGTTGATCAAACAGACTCCGGTGTCTTCATTCACCATACAAAATACGTCAATGACATCTTGAAACGGTTCGAGATGTTGAGTTCCTCTTCACAGGGAACTCCGTTAGCGGTTAATCACGGGATTAATCCTGACGAGAAGGGTGAATTGATCAATCCAACTCACTATAGAGGGATCATCGGATCTCTAATGTACCTGACTGCTTCTCGGCCGGACATAATGTTTGCTACGTGTCTCTGTGCACGTTACCAGTCAAAGCCGAAGGTCTCCCATCTTATTGCAGTCAAAAGAATTTTGCGTTATTTGAAGGGTACTCCAGATTGGGGTCTTTGGTATCCTCACGATGATAACTTTGATCTACATGCGTATAGTGATTTGGACTATGGTGGTTGTAAACTCGATTACAAATCAACAACAGCAGGATGTTAGTTCTTTGGAAGTCGTTTAGTAACGTGGCAATGCAAAAAGCAGACTTCAGTTTCCACTTCAACAGCTGAGGCGGAATATATTGCGGCTGCCAGTTGCTGTTCTCAAGTTATTTGGATTCAGCAACAGATGCGTGACTACGGTATTGAATGTTCTACTACTCCCATATATCTTGATAATTCTGCTGCTATTTCAATTACCAAAAATATGTCCAATTTAGCAAAACGAAGCACATCGAAATTCGATATCACTTCCTTCGTGACTGTTACGAAAAGAAGTTAATCGATGTGGTAAAAATCCCCACTCAGGAACAACGCGCTGATCTCTTCACTAAATCATTTGACAAACCACGGTTTTTATATTTGCTAGAGATCAACGGCGTTAAACGGCAATCAGATGATGTTCCTGAATATATCATTTAAATTGTTTTTCATTTTTTCTTTTCTTAAAAATTTTGAAAAATCCAAAAAGATTTTGTTTTTATAATTTTTAGGGGGAGAAAGGTTTCAAGAAAAACCAAAAACAATATAAAATACAAAAACCCAAAAACATCAAAAATTTTAAAATTTTGAGAAGTTGATCTTGTTACAAGAAAGATGATAGTACACAGACGCTATCATACTGTGACATCAAAAAGATTTTTATTTCTGTATAGCTTATTCTCATTTTCCTTATATTAAAAAAAAAAAAAAAACCGTCACTATCGCTTAGAATTATGTCGGTTGCTTCAGTTTGAAGGACATATCTTCGGATATGTTTTGGTCCTCATTTGTACCTGTATAGTATGAGGATAGCCATTAACCAGATGACTGAAAGTGACCGGGGCGGTTTATGATGGGTTTTTATTCTTTCGCTGAAAAATAGTCGTTCATACTTAGTTAGAAGGACACATACTCGTATGTGGTCGGTCCAGCTGATCCATTGGATCTTCAGGATAGCCGTTTACCTGAAGACTTTGACTTGATCGGGGCGAAATAATTTAAAATTTTTTTGGAGATGATATAATTAGAAAATGAGAAATTGTATCCAACCTTTGGGAAGTGATGGCACACTGACAGTAGCATGATGTTAAAAAGATATAAAGTGAAAAATTGGTCATGCATAGTACTAATGTGATATATTGGTAGGTTTATCTTACTGAATTGAGTCTGGATTTGACCTATCTAAATCATTTAGATTGTCAGCTATGGGTGTACATCTAAGATAAATTGACGAGACGTCACTGTCTAAAGACCAATATCAATTGAGGATATGTCTTATCACGCGTACACGAATTACCATCGGCCCAAATTGGTTCCCCCAAAAGCTAAATTCTTAAAGAATGTTAGATCTTCGTGTTGCAGGTCTGCTTTCATCGAAAGTCCCTTCTAAATCATATGCTTTAAACGTTGATTAAGGAGGAGTATTAAATATTTTATACTTCACCGGCTTTGGAATGATCTCCTTCTGTGATACGTAAGTATCGACCTGGACAGCGCTCTTCCATGCTGTGATATCTAAAGTTATTATCTCCCTCTGTGATACGTAAGTATCGACCTGGACAGCGCTGATAACTTGGATATCTGTATTAAATATCTTATGCTCCACCGGTTTTGGATTGATCTCCCTCTGTGATACGTAAGTATCGACCTGGACAGCGCTCTTCCATACTGGTATATCTAAAGTTATTATCTCCCTCTGTGATACGTAAGTATCGACCTGGACAGCGCTGATAACTTGGATATCTCCTGAAAAAAAAAATAAATAAATAAATAAATGATTTTGGGACAAGTAGATGAATACCGAATACGTATGTGAAAACATGATAAAATCATCAAGTTGCTAATTAAATTCGCAAGAATGTGAAAAGCAACAATATTTGATGAAAAGCGAACAAAGGGGATCCTATAAGCTTATGGTAGTTTGTCAAAAATAAGATGCGCCGATTTGACTGTTCAATATGTTGTGAGGTCCTACATGAGTCAATCAAAATAAGGTGGGATACATAGCTGTGATCACAAGCAATTATCAAATGGTCATTGACAGACGAGAGGATGTTTGTTTAAGTTTAAAAGGACAAATATACCCATAATCGCATCGGTAATATGCATCGACCAAAAGAAATTATATTGAACTTACTAAGTGCACCAATGTCAGTACTGATCCCATGTTCGGATCTTTCTCACAAAAAGAATGTTCATTATGTCTAGTTTAATATTATATACTCTCTTATTAAGAAAAATCAAAAACATGTGAAAAATCTCGAAAAGTCTCAGTGGATAGTCAAATAAGTCTGTATGATTTCTTATTATAGATCCTTCTCAACAAAAAATATTGTACTTTAAATTTTGTACATTTGCTTATTTCAGTTTGAATATTATAAAAAAAATTCAAAAAGATTTTTATTCTGAGTTATTTTTATTTTTATTCTGCTTTAATGTTGATGAGAAATCATCCAGTGACAGGTAGTCTGATCCCTGTCCCTCCCTGTAAATACTTTAAAAAAAAAAAAAAAAAAAAAAAAAAATCAAAAAGATTTTATTTCTATTTATTTTTCATTTTATTTAGTTCTGTTTGTTTGAAAATCGATGAGAAATCATCATGACAGGTAGTCTGATCCCTGTCTATTCCTACTAAATGTTTATCCAGTGTGTAGGAATGAAAGAAAACTTCATGCAGGTTGCTAAATGCTTATCTGCGCAACCGACTGTGCATGAAAGAAAGAAGAAGTGACAATAAAACCCAAAGATGGTTGTGCCTGATATTTTTCCATGTGTTTACTAATGTCTTATGATCTATATGTTCTGTAGGAACTAAGCTCTCATTATCGGAAAATGTCTAAGAAAACTAACCAAGTATCAAAAGTTTATGTTTTCTTGCAGGTTCAAAGGCACCACGATCGATGGCAGGGAATAAAAAGTTTAAAAGTTTATTTTTTCAATGTTTTTCCCTCATTCGATCGAATATGTGGCTATTCGATCGAGTAAGTCGATCGAATGAGCCGATTCGATCGAGTCAGTTGTTGTGAGAATGAGAGGTGTTGCGAGCGACTTATTCGATCGAATAGACTCTCATTCGATCGATTGGTCCAATCGAACAAGTCCATTCGATCGAATGAGTCCAGAAATAGTATAAATACTCAGACTCATTCGATCGGTCAGAATTATTCGAAAAATTATCCAGGAAATTTCTCTCAAATTTGTTTACGCGAAACCCTCGTTTTGATCCATTCATCTTATTCAATTTTTCTCGTACATCACTAAAATGTAAGATTTTTTGGATTTTAACCGTGTTTTGATCATGTTTTTGGTCGTTTTTGTTCTCGGAATCGGACATTATAACGAAACACATATTAAACTGTTTTTAACCGTTTAAGTCTTGTAGTTTTATGTTGATACATGTTCATAAACCTCAACCGATGTTATCTATATGTTGGGTATCTTTAAACGATCGAAAAGGTCGATCTGGATTCTTCACATTCTGGGCTGATGTTTGAAGGAGTCGAATCAGTCTATTCGGTCGAACGAGTCTCTTGTTCGATCGAATGAGACATATTCGATCAGTAGTTCGATCGAATCAGAGGTCAAAGATGATATCTATCTCATTCGCCTGTCTGTGATCGAACTAGATCTCACTCGATCGAATGAGTAGCTCACTCGATCGAATGAGTAGCTCATTCGATCGAATCATTGCTCATTCGATTGAACCAGTCCAGAAAGTTTGAAAATGTTAAACGCATTCAGTCTTTTCGATATCTGTTCGTTCTAACACGTTTATGTTTGCAGATAAAATGGCTGAAGTTGCATAAGTTTTCGTTCCCTTCAAAACATCAATCAAGCACAACATTGTAGCCTTTCTCGACGAAAAGGCAAGCCATGGGAAAGACTTTGCAACAATGATCAAATTCCTGAAACGGTCCAGGATTCACGGACCTATCTCAAGGGTAGTAGAACCCATCATGTCAGTTCAACAGGAATTCTGGAGGAATGCCTCGCACGACAAAACTGTTGTGCTGTCGGTAATTCGCTCCACGGTTAGAGGGCACGAAATTATTGTATCTGCCCAAATCCTCAGGGAAGTCTGTGGGTTTGTTGATGCTGATTCAGATCCTACTGGGTTACATCCTGCTAGAACCAGAGGATGTTTTGCAAGAATGAAGTACGACGGTGACCTGAATGCCGGTCTACTCCATAAAGCCAATCTATGTCCAGAGTTCAAATATCTGGCACACGTGGTGATGCACTGCTTAGGGCCTCAAAGAACAAGTTTTGACAAATTGAGGGAAAGCATGCAGTTCACAATGGCTGCATTAGTGATGAACCGCCCCTACAACTTCTCGCAGATGACCTTCAGCCATATGGTGGAAAATCTGACAATAAAACAAGGGGCGGGCGAGAAGTTTCTACAGTACCCGAGATTTGTGCAAATGATCGTCGATAGTCAAGCTCCGGGTCTACTGAAAGAAAATGAGGGTGATGTGGTGAAACTGGACCACATGAAGAACGAAACCCTCAACCGTTTAAAATCTTACAAGGACCGCCCCACAAGACCACCACACAAAAGGTGTTTTGGGCACGTGGCAAATCCGTCTTACAAGGCTCCTCCGAAGAGGAAGTGGAGGAATGCCGCCAGTGATTCAGACGTCGAGAACTTACCTTATCAGAAAACCAGCGACGAGTCTGACACTGAGGAGGAAGCGGTACCGGCAGACACCAGAACAGATGCCGAAAAAGAGGCTGATTCATTCTTTAACGCTAAGGATCTGGATGCTGGTGATGAAGCAAGTGCATCGGATGTGCACTTTGCTGGTGAGGTTAGGGCCGAGGAGCAACTGGCCAAAATAATTGCGGGCGAAGAAAGGCCTGCGAAGAGGCAAAAGAAGAAGGTTACAAGGAAGTATCGTAGTTTATTTTCTGATCTCCCACGTCATCCAACGTTACAATCAGTTGGGACTTCGTCTGCTGCTCCTCCCGTTCAACAAGCACCGCCACCAACACAGCAACCAGCAACACAATCAGCACCACAACCGACTACTCAACCTCAACCAGAAATGCCTATACCTCCTCAGGTTGCAACAGAACTAGCTGATCTTCACAAGGCAATGATGAAGATGTTCATGTTCAAGACTGAGCAAGAAGAGCTGAATAGACGGCAAGAAGAGCAAAATCGACTGAAAGATGAGCAGATTGCCAAACTTCAAGCCGAAAACGACATGCTCAGAATTGAAAACACTCAGCTGAATGCGACTGTCGCCGAACAGGGCTCTTCTATCAAGGAACTACGAGAGTCGAATCTAAGCCTTGAGGCGAAAGTAACAGAATTGAAAGGAGATGTTCTACGTTTGGAAGGTCCAACAAATGTTGATGTGGACACAGACGAACTTGACTCTTCAGATGATGGAGGTGAAGGTATTAAAGAGTGAATTGAGTGAATGTAGTGAGGATTTAAATGTTAAATCTTGTTAAATGATGATTTTTGTATAAACACAGTTTCATATGTAATGATATTGTATTTCATGTTTATGATATTACATATGTTTACTTAAAATTGTTGTTACATTGTGGTTGTTTAATCAAACAGGTGATGATGATCCGTTTAATGTCCAACCGCTGCAATCAAAAACAGCAGCAGAATTTTTCACGTTTCTACTGGACAATCCAAATGAGCAGCGAAACTTCGCAAGTGGAGACTTGGAAGAAGGTGAAATTTCTCATAATTTCACAGAAGAAGAATTGGAACAAATGTTTGAGTTATCCAACGTAGAAACAGGCAAGTATCTGGCTTTGCCTCCAACAGAACAAACGTCTTCTTCTGCTGCTACACCTGACTCATCATCATCTACGGCCACTGATCCCTCACACATCGATCCCACTCAATTTGATGACGTTGAAATGGAAGACTTGTCAAAGGAAGAGTATCCTGAATACTATACGTCTCAAAATGATGATCTTCCTAACTCTGCAAGTTTCTTCCAAAATGTAACAGAGGAAGAAATACAGAAAAAGGCTGAAGAAAGGTCAAACAATATGGAACAGCCTTCTGAAGCGGATCAAGCCGAATTTTTAGAGAAAACCGAGGAATGCAAGAAAGCATTCAATGCTATTCTTGAGAAGATAAGATCCAGACAACAAGCGAAGCCGACCATTCCTCATACATCGTCATATAAAATGAAGGGTCGCAGAACTTCAGGAGAAATTATCGCTTGGGCATGTCTGAAGGATCTTAACTGCATAGCTGTCAAGAGAGAAAGGGGGGTTGAATACTTTCAACGTATTACTGATTTGAAGACCCTTCCTACTCATGATCTTAACCGTCTGAATTATCTTGATCTGCTATACGCCAACTCATCTCCATTTGCCACGTATTATCAGAGTGTATTGCGAAAAGAGTACAACACAAAATGGAAGATGATCACACCACAAAGGCCGAAGAGATATCTAAGCAAAAATGAGATCGATCCAATCACCAACAGGCCAAAAGTTATTTTGAAGTACATGCCACCACTCACAATGAAGAAGATTCCTCTTAGAAAGATGAAGCAGGACTTCTACAAATCATTCAGGCATTGGTACTATGATGGAAGACTGCATGAGGCAGTTATTGTGCTCAATGACTATGGAAACTGGAGCACAATTCGTATTTTTGATCCAATGTGGCTCACAAATTTGTCAAGGGAGGATGTCTATACGTTGTACAAGACAGAGATTCTTTATGCTTCCGAAGACATAGAGCAAGCGTTAACGTACAGAAATGTCATTAGGATTTGCTTTGCCTATGACATACATGCAGGATCAAATTGGAAAGAACAACAGAAGAAGTATGCCCAAGAAACTAAAGATTAATTGTCATGTCTATCGTTTATCTTGTTTCTTGTTGTAATTCAAAGTTAAATCTTCTGATTGTAATTGTTTTGAATTGAATGAAATATGATTTGGAATATTGTGATAGATTATGCTTTAAATGTCAATTTTGCAAATCTAATACAATTGTGCTTAAATGTTAATCCAAAATTCCAATTGACAGTGTCTCAGGATATGCGGAACCTATGGTAAGTCTGACTGACTGTACCATTTGATCAAGAGAGAACTCCATGATGAAAGGAGTTTGTGGATGCAACGTATGCACCACTAGTTTTGAGAAAAGAGAGAGTGAGATAACTCCAAGGGGGGGTTACGGTCGAGCAAGAGAACTCGATTGGTTACAAGCAAATAGAACTGGCTCCAAGGGGGAGTTTGTTAGGACATGAAATGTCACATGTATGTCCCCAGTTCTATCAGGTTGGTTCAACATGAAACCAACGATCGTGAAACCAAGTTAACGTACTGAAAATGGCAAACGAAGCTGATTCGATCAAATCAGTGACTGATTCGATCGAACCAGATCTCATTCGATCGAATGAGTATCTCATTCGATCGAATGAGTCTTCGGTATATAAACGTTACTTGGGAAATTTCACAAGGAGAGAGAACAGAATACACACTCACGAACCAGCAGCCTACAGAAACTCTCTCGATTGTTCTTCGTGTTCTTGGTCGTTTCCTCCAATCCTAGACGTCAAACCCCTTTAGGAATCGTACCTACGTGCCCGTTGATCACCACCGAGTCGCCGTGTTAGAGGATTCCGCACTCTAACACGTTGCCCCGTGAATCGTTGGGAAACCGAGTCCCGAATCGGTCCTACAGTAATGATGTTCCAGGTCATCAAATTTCATTTTACTCATATCTTTATCAGATGAACCGTGAATTCTTAGGTAATTCCTGTATTTGTTTGAATTACGATTTTTTTTGAATTTTTCTTTTAATTTCTTCAGCCTCTCTAACAATCATACCTTGCAGCTCCTCATCTGTATTTGGAGCCATGGTCTCAAATTTGTAACCATGCTTAATCAAACTTATAATCAAAGGATTATTTCTCATTGCATTGTCCAAACACTGTTGTATGTTCTCCCTTTGTTCATCAGTCATTTCAATTTATGGAGAGCCAACAGTTCAGCATCAACAACTTTATCATCAGCATTATCATTGTCATCATCAGCATTGTCCTCATCCTCAATGTCATCATCCTTTTCAGTAGATTCATCCAATACTTCGATTCTTGCCTCATTTAAGTCAGGTTCGACTTCTGGCATAACCACTTGTATAGGAACATCCATCAAAGGGCTTTCATATTCCTTAGGACTTTCAATAATGTACTCAGGTTCTCAGACCTTTTTCCCCTTTTCTTATCTGTAGGAATCGGTCTGCCCAAGACACATATTAGAGTTGATGTGGCTAGTAGGTTATGATCCAAGTCGGGTCATACCCAATAAAAAAGCTAGACAAACACCATAATATTTATTGTAGATATGATCTAACAAATAAATATTAGCACTTATGATATTTAGAAAATGGGTTTCTAAATATTTGCACTTGAGGAATCGATAACATATATGGATAATTTATTTAGAGAGATTATCTTATGATATTATTTAAGTTGGTTAAATGATATATATATATATATATATATATGATAATGGTTGTGGTATTTTGCATAAAACTTATGGCATGTTAAAAGTGTTAAATGTCACAAAGTTTAAATTGACCTGTGACAAATACATGGAGTATTAGTCCAGTGAAGTAATACATGGAGTATTAGTCCTGCGACTGGTATATGGAATATTATTCGTGAGACTAGTACATGAGGTATTAGTCTATTTCCAGGAAGAAAGAGAAAATAATTTCTGGTAGGACCAGCCCACTTTTGGGGGGAAAATTCCCACCCTTTTGTTTAAAATCCCTTTTCTCTTATTAATACTTCTTGGGACAACAAACAACAATAACCAATAACACTACATGCAATATTGTAATCACTCTCTCCTCTCTCTCTCTCTTCTCTCCAAAACCGGTTCAAGGAAGAAGAAAACATAAGATGGTTTTTATTTCAAGTGCAAGAGTCATTAAATCCTAGCAAGCAAGGTGTTTGTTGAAGGATTGGAGGGTATACAAGCTTGAGGCTCTTCTCCATTGAAGGCTAGCCATTCAAACAGTCATCCCCTTCATCTTCTTGCCTCTTGAAAGGTTGTATTACATAAACCACCTATTGTTGATAGTTTTGGTATGCATGTAGTTCGTATATGGATCCGGGGATTGGGTTTACATATAAAATGGGTTTTATATTAATCAAGATAACATGATTTAAAACAAATTAATCCGCTGCGTTTTTCATATAAATGGGTTTATATGGCTTTGAAAATCTTGTTAAAACCCAACAATGGCATCAAGAGCCGCTTTTACGGATACATGCATCAATAGATCTAAAAATTTTTCGGGTTTTATGGTGTGGTTCACCATATGGCGGAAAATTTTGGGGCTTTTGGTTACCCTTTGGTTCTTCAAGGTTATACTTTACATGCATGTGATAATCTTGAAGAATTTAGTCATTTGGATGATTGGTTGTTTTTTTTTGACAAAACTCAAAACTTTCGGTTTTTCTTATCCTTGGCCGAAAGTTTGAGGTTCAAAAGGGGAACCATTTAGAGATGTAATACTTGCATATTTGGATGTGCATTTGGATGTTCATAACCTAGCCATGACCTTGTGTTTGGATGTGTGTTTGTGTTGTGATTTATTCAATATTCAATTTGGTTGTAATATTATTTTATTTGAGTTTGTAATCTATTTATTCATTCATATTGGTTTGTAATAATAATTAGATTAGTTGTATTTCTTTTACTAGAGAAAAATGTATTAGGATATATTTTTTTGTAAAAGAAGATGTAACAAGGTTACGGTTTTGGTTTTGGGCCTTAATGGACATTATAGTCCAAGATGGGATTATAGCCCAAAGGCCAAAGCCCAAACGTGGAGGCCCAAGGAAGCAAGGAGCTGAAGTTGGAGCCCAATTGGAAGCCCAAATAAAGAAGAATGGTCACAACACAAGGTGGACACTTGAAGCATATGGATGCGGGATCAAGTGGGAGTTCACCGACACATGCCTTATGTCATTTCTCGTCCTTTTGGAGAGACCTTTTGGCATACTTGTTTTGGTCAACAAGTGTGGCCAAAATTAGGTGGCTAAAGTTATGAACTTGTGGTTGTTTATTTATGCTTGCATGGTTGATTTGCATATTTTGTTTTATCTTATTTGGATAAGGATAATTAACAAATTTAATATCAACAACTTGCATAAAATTGGTTCCTTAGAAATCATTAGGTAATAAAATTGGTTTTATTAAAGGATAATGATTTCACAATAAAATGGGTTTTATTAAAAAGAACTTTGAAAATTGGTTTTCAAAGGTACCATACATTTGAATGCATGCAAGTGGAAGGTACATTATATAGTTTTCCAATCTAGAATTTTGAAAACTAAAATCCCTTTTAAAACGAGTTGAACACCATCCTTTTATATGACACTTAAGTCACTTGTAGACTTGATGTGGGGTAAGGGTCACCTAACCACATTTAAGAAAACTTGTGATCTTAAGGTGGTTTTACAATACTTTTGGAATGAGGGTCACCTAACCACTTGTATGCGTGAACTCACACGTGTGTGTAAGTAGGACGACTTGATTTGGAAACCTTGTGAATAGGGTCACCGACACATGGCGTTCAAAGGTGTTAATGGGATTAAATATGCCAACAAAACATATGATGTTTAACCGATCCCATAAAACTAGAAGTTACAAAGGGTTGCAATTGTCAAACGTTGACTACCTTGTTAATTTGAATAGTAGGATAAAGGTCACCTAACTACTATTTGAATGAAACGTTGGATTCTAGATTTTAATCATTAATTGTCTTGGAGACATTAAAGGGTATTAAAGATTAAATTTTGTTGATATCGAAAATACTAAATTGAACTTTGTTAAATTCTTTTATAGATGGCCGCAATCAACAATCCACCTAACGCAATTATCCCACCTGTGCATAACCTATCACTAAGAGCTATACTTGATAAGGATCGTCTTAACCATAATAATTTTATGGATTTGTATTGAAATTTGAGAATTGTTCTCAAACAAGAAAAAAGGTCCTACATATTGGAGGATCCTATTCCCGATGAACCAAACATTTACGATTTAGATGCCTATAACGATTGGTTGAAATACACCGAGGATTCGGTGCAAGTTTCTTGTCTCATGTTGGGAACTATGATTCCCGAGATTCAAAAGGGTTTTGAAAATCATGGGGCATATGACATGATCACCCAACTTAAAGAAATGTTCCTTACTCAGGTTAGGGTGGACGCTTTGAAAGGGTTCAAGCGCTTCATGCATGTCATATGGAAGAAAAATAATCGGTGAAGAGGCGTCACCTGGAACCTAAAGCAAAGGTTGCTAGAGGTAAGGGACACGTCAAGGGGAACGTCAAAAGGAAAGATAAAGCGAAACCACCCAAAGCAAAGGAAAAGAAGCTAAAGGTTAGCTTAAAAGACTCGTGCCTTGGTTGTGGTGAGATAGGACATCGGAAGAGGAATTGTCCAACCTATCTCAAAGAGTTGAAAGACAAGAAGGATGCGGGGCAAACCTCGGGTAAAACTTTCATGATCTATATTGATCTTAATGTTATTTCTTCTAACACATGGGTATTGGATACCGGATATGGAACTCATATTTGCAACTTGTTGCAAGAGTTCAAAAGACATAAACATTTCAAGAAAGGAGATACAAGTCTCTTCATGGGCAACGGAGCAAAGGTTGATGTCGAAGCCCAAGAAGACTATGTTTTGAAGCTTCCAAATGGTTTGGAAGTTCTTTTGAAAAACATTATGTATGCTCCTAGTTTGAATAGGAACATTATCTCCGTTTCTCTTTTAAGACATTGTAGTTATGATTTAAAGTTTGTAGACAATGGTATTTGTGTTTTCATGAATGATGTCTTTTATTTTAAAGCAATGCCGTTTAATGGCATTTGTGAATTGGTTCATGATAATACATCCATTGATAACTCGTTGTACCAAGCTAGCACCAAATGACTCAAATTGGATTTGAGTAAAACTTTTCTTTGGCATTGTCGCCTTGGTCACATAAACAAGGATCGCATTCATACACTTCAGAAGAATGGTCTTTTGAAATCAAGTGATGGTTCATTTGATGAATGTGAATCTTGTTTATTTGGAAAAATGACCAAAAAACCATTTAATGGAACTAATGAAAGGGCGAAAGACTTATTAAGTATCATACATTCGGATGTATGTGGTCCTTTTAGGACAATGACAAGGAATGGTGAAAGATACTTCATTACCTTTACCGACGATTATAGTCGCTATGGGTATGTGTTCTTGTTAAGACACAAAAATGAAGCCTTTGAAATGTTCAAAGTCTTCCAAAATGAAGTACAAAATCAACTCAACAAAACAATCAAAGTACTACGTTCCGATAGAGGAGGTGAAACCTCAATGATGCGTTTCTAGAACATCTTAGGAGTTGTGGGATTGTCTCACAACTTACTCCACCTGGAACACCACATAATGGTGTGTTTGAAAGGAGGAATCGAACTTTATTGGATATGGTTCGATCCATGATGGCTACAGCACATTACCTCTATAATTTTGGGGTTTCGCACTGATCTCTGCTGCCCGCATTTTAAATATGACACCAACCAAGAAAGTGGACAGCACACCATTTGAAATATGGCATGGAAAGGTTCCGTCACTGTCATATTTAAGGGTATGGGGCTGTGAGGCTTATGTTAAGATCTATACCCCAGACAAACTTGAAAGCTGATCCACTAAGTGTATCTTTGTAGGATATCCCGAAGATTCGATGGGATATTACTTCTACAATCCAAATGAGCATAAAGTGTTTATAGCTCGCAAGGCAAAGTTCTTGGAAAGAAGATTCCTTATGGAAGGAACTGATAGAACTATGGAACTCGAGGAGGATCGAGAACCACAAGCAGATACACGTCTGGTTGACACTAGCGATCAACAAGAGGTTGTTGATAATGATCAATTGGTTGATCAACCCACACAAAACGTTCGCAAATCTGGTAGAATTAGCACCCCACCTGAAAGATATGGATTTTTCATGGATGGATGCTATGTGGTGGATTCCGACGAACCAACCACATACTGAGATGCAATGTCACAATCTGATTGTGATAAATGGCTGGAAGCCATGAACGTTGAGATGCAATCCATGCATGAAAACCAAGTATGGGACCTGGTTGCTCCACCTCTTAATTACAAATTGGTTGGAATTAAGTGGGTTTTCAAGAAGAAAACTGATATGCATGGAAACTTGGTTACTTATAAAGCTAGACTTGTAGCAAAGGGTTTCACTCAAACTTAAGGGGTTGATTATGATGAAACTATCTCGCCCGCGGCGATGCTAAAGTCTATTAGGATATTATTTGCCATAGCCGCATATAATGACTATGAGATTTGGCAAATGGATGTCAAAACCGCTTTTCTAAATGGACATCTTGACGAAGATGTCTATATGGTTCAACTCGAAGGTTTTGTCGATCCACAACATCCTAATAAAGTATGCAAGTTAAAGAAATCAATCTATGGATTGAAACAAGCATCTATGTAACACCCCGTAACCGCAGCGGAAACGTACACGGGATGCAACAGACAAATCTGATATCAACAGCATTGCTTATAAAGAAAACACCACTACAATAATTTAAACGTATTACATTGTTCCGAGTTTCGTTACCGACTAGGTGTTATCACATAATTTTTACCAATAGTACGTTAACATGTTAAAAACAAAATATAGACTCTTAAGCTTCCACAAAATAGCACACATCAGCAAGCACGTATCACTCATTCCAATTTGGGTGTACCTAGAAAGCATGTAAAGAAAACGGGTCAACTACGAATAGTTGGTGAGTTTCACTAATTTAAGTCATCCATGACAAATCATTTTAATAATCATAATTTAATGATGTAATTATGCTGAGCCTACAAGTGAAAACTCCGTTAACCCAGAAACACATTTAATACCCTCTGGGGACACTGTTAACCCAGAAACACATTTAATAACCTCTGGCGACACTGTTGACCCAGAAATACATTTAATAACCTCTGGGGACACTGTTAGCCCAGAAATACATTTAATAGCCTCTGGGGACACTGTTAACCCAGAAATACATTTAATAACCTCTGGGGACACTGTTAACCCAGATCACTGTTTCGGGCCTTACAATATTAGCAACTCAGACAATTACATTTAAATACATTACCGTACGATTCCCGTACAATAAACATTATATAAATACATTCATTTCCATGCGATCGGCATGTACTTTAACACTTTGATAAAAACATGCTTTCCGCCCCGGGAAAATATTTAAAACAGTTCAATAAAAAGGGGCTCGTGAAAACTCACCTTTTTGGTGAGCAGATGTAATACTGTGAACAGCTACCGGTCTGGATCTGTAATACGATCCCTAAGTCGTTACTACACAATTTCTATTAATATAACTTAAATTCGTGTTAACCGGTACGTCTGGGGACACTGTTGACCCAGTACCGTACACGATCCGGGGACAATGTTAACCCCGAAACACTTCTCAGGACTTAGATTGTGATATTACTTAGAGTTCTTTAGTCAAAACTACCATTAGTTTGTTTTCTCGTTTTGCGTGCCTAGCACGGTTATTCGTCTTTATGTTTTCAAAAATGAGTTTGGCCACATACGGCCCGAAAGTAGTTGTTATTGATATTTTAATTAAAGTGGTGAAATTAGAGCTCGGTTTAGACACCCCGTTTGGTCGCGGGGCCCGTTTCCGTCTTCAATATACCGGAAACGACTAAATCGGGTAAAATTACCCAAATCATCCGAATTATTTTCGGATGATTTATTTTTACTTGACTAACTTAGTTTCATGAAAATAGTCCATTTTTAAGGTTTTTACACACCAGTCAGCTCGCTTAGGCGAACTTTGCCGGTTTACACGTTTTAAGCTTTAAAAGTTTGTTTTTAAGTTCCATTTAGCACAAATAAATATCCGTTTAGTCTCGGATCTTGAAATTTTGCACAAATAAGTGTTTGACAGTAAGGAATTTTATAAAAATATTTCCAGAATTAATTTTTATATTTAACATTTATTTATCTATTTTTAAACGTCATTTAAACACCAAATATGCCGAAAATACCAAATGACTTTAGAAAAATCCCAAATTTTTCTGAGATGACTCCTGCCATCTATATAGTTCCCAGTAATTTTTACAGAACCAAAAACTCATTTTTCATGCCATTTTCACCAAAACCGAGCTAGAAAACCCTAAAACTCGTTTTACAGAAAAGCCTACTAAGACTTCTCCAATGGACCTGAAATTTTGTGTGTGACTTTTATATGTTATAAAAAGCTTATCTAAATGTTTCCAGAATTTTTCATGATTTTTAGCTATTTTTCACCATTTTTAGCCAAAACCGAGCATTAAATTCACCAAATATTCATCCTTTATCCAAAAATTACCAAAATTTCACAGATCTCGTATTTTCATGTGTAGATCATCTCTGTGAAATTTCATGACTCAACTCTAAGTCTACCACAATCTGTCCAAATCTTACAAATCATACGAAAAACCGAACTACCTTTCGTTTCTAGCTTTAGATCGCAACGATCTTGCTTTCTAGCCTTTTCTAGCAACTAGATACAACACCTACAAGCACAACAACAAAACACCAAGCAAGTTATACCCACAATCAAGCAATTTCTTTCATGGTTTCGGTTAAGACACCAAAACAAAGATTTTAACCGTAAAAATTCGTTTTTGACTCTTTTAAATCCTTTCTTGGACCAAGATCCCTTGTATAACTTGTATACATCACTTGATCACGCAAGAATCGGTTTCATCTCGGGTTTTCACCCATTTTTCACTTGAAACTTCATTCTCTTGCAAACAACTTAAGATCATGGAATCAAAATTATGAATCAACCATTAAAACCATGTTTTTACCTTATGATTCTTGTTAAAAATCAAGGGTTTGGATGAAGGTTGAAGAGTGTTGAGAGGATTTTGGAGTTGGGAGTTTAGAAAAAAGAAAATGTGATGTGTGTGTGCACCACATGGACCGATCGGTCCATGTATGGTGTGGGGGGGGCCCACATCTCCAACCATGGCCACACATTTGGATTGTGTAATCCGAATAACGTTGTGGATAATCTGGTTCAGTTCGTTTTTCGGTTAAACACTTAATTCGGCTTAAAACGAGGCCAAAACGGTCGTTTTTCGTCTTAGAAATAAAATTTATATAAAACTGATTTAAAATCTTTAAAAACTTAAACCGTGACATTTATTGACTCAACACATCATATTGTCGGTCATTGTGCATCTTTTTCGGCTTGATCGATCGTCTCTTGCTTGGTTTGATGTTAAAGGTTTCGTTTAACGTACCGATGAACTAATAAATCGAAATCCTTTTTCTGTGCTATAATTCACTTACCCCGAAGCCTTAATACTTTGTACACATCACTAAACAGTATATATTTCGTCTATAACGTAATCCCCGATTCGTTCGGGTTTCAATAACCGTTCATCGATTAATCGTAATTTCAATACGACTAGCTGTATATTCGAGTATAATTCGTACTGTGAATCTTATATACTCGTATAAACACATTATAATTCATATATTCGGTATTAAATAACACGGAAATAGTATATTCCGGCTAGGGTATACCTGAATTTGCCGGAATCGTTACATTCTCCCCCCGTTATAAAAATTTCGTTCTTGAAATTTTTACGCGTCAACTACTTCCTTTTGAGGAAATAGGTGGGGGTATTTCTTCCGAAATTCGTCCTTTCGTTCCCATGTATATTCCGGGCCTCGTTGCGAGTTCCATCTAACTTTGACCAACGAGATCTTATTGTGTCTAAGTTGTTTGATTTTCCCGTCTACTATTTCTATGGGCTCCTCTACGATGTTGAGCTTATCATTTATTTGGACACCCTCTAAAGGTAACACCGATGTCTCATCCAACAGACACCTTTTCAAGTTCGACACGTGAAACACGTTGTGAACTGCACTCAGTTCATCAGGCAGTTCTAATCGGTATGCTACAGGACCGATTTTTGCAGTAATGTCGAATGGTCCAATGTATCTAGGGGCCAACTTCCCCGCCTTTCCAAATCTGACTACTCCTTTCCAAGGTGATACTTTCAAGTACACTTTATCACCTTTCTCAAATGATAACGGTTTTCTACGGGTATCGGCATAACTCTTCTGCCGATCCCGTGCGGCCTTTAGATTGTTCTTAATTTCAAGGATTTTGCTGGTCGTTTCCTGGACCAGATATGATCTAATAACCTGTGTGTCGCCCACTTCAGTCCAGCAGCGTGGTGATCGGCACTTCCGTCCATACAATGCTTCATAAGGTGCTGCTTTTATACTGCTATGGTAACTGTTATTATAGGAAAAATCAACGAGTGGGAGATGTTGATCCCAATTTCCCTTAAAATCCAGTACGCATGCACGAAGCAAATCCTCCAGGGTTTGGATGGTCCTCTCAGACTGACCATCGGTCTGAGGGTGGTAAGCTGTGCTTAGATTAATACGCGTTCCCAGCGCTTCTTGCACAGCTTGCCAAAGTTTGGAGGTGAAATGGCTATCCCGATCGGAGATGATTGAGATGGGTATCCCATGACGAGACACAATTTCATTTATATAAATCTGCGCAAGTCTCTCGGTGTTATAATTATTTTTAATCGGAATAAAATGTGCGGATTTGGTTAATCGATCCACGACTACCCAAATTGCATCATGTCCTCGGGACGTCTTGGGGAGATGTGTCACAAAATCCATCGTGATCTGCTCCCACTTCCATTCAGGAATTTCCGGTTGTTGTAACATTCCCGAGGGTTTCTGGTGCTCCGCCTTAACCCTCGCACACGTCGTACACTTGCCGACGTATGTGGCTATATCCGTTTTATACCCGGCCACCAGTAGAACTCCTTCACATCCTTGTACATCTTATCCGATCCCGGATGTATGGAATATTTTGATTTATGCGCTTCGTCCATGATTAGTTCACGAAGGTCATGGAGGGTCGGGATCCAAATCCGATTTTTGAAATAGAGAATTTCGTCCACGAGCTGTTCGAAATTCTTCTCGTTACCGTAAAGTCCTTCTTTTTCCAATTGGTCCTCTTTCAACGCCTCGCGTTGAGCGACTCGAATCAAATCCGAAAGGTTCGACTGGACTATCATCCCCAACGCTCGCACTCGCAATGGTTTAACCCGATCCTTCCTACTCAAGGCATCGGCTACGACGTTAGCTTTGCCGGGCTGATAACGGATGTCACAGTCATAATCGCTTAATAACTCGACCCATCTTTGTTGCCTCATATTCAGTTCTTTCTGATCGAATATGTGTTGCAAACTTTTATGATCGGTGAAGATGGTGCACTTTGTACCATAGAGATAATGTCTCCAGATTTTAAGTGCGAAGATAACTGCTCCCAGTTCTAGGTCATGAGTAGTGTAATTTTTCTCGTGTATTTTTAACTGTCGAGAAGCATAGGCTATGACCTTATTATTTTGCATCAACACGCATCCTAACCCTCTCCGGGATGCGTCACAATACACGACAAAGCCATCGTCTCCGTCGGGGAGACTTAAGATCGGCGCTTGGCACAATCTTTGTTTTAGCGTTTGAAACGCCGTTTCCTGCTCTTCACCCCATTCATACTTTCGATCTTTTTGGGTCAGAAGGGTTAAAGGTTGGGCGATGCTGGAAAAGTTCTCTATAAATCGACGATAATATCCAGCTAAGCCTAAGAATTGGCGGATTTCCTTTGGCGATTTAGGCGCTTGCCAATTCTTAACTGCTTCAACCTTACTTGGATAAACGTGTATTCCTTGATGGTTTATAACGTGTCCAAGGAATTGCACTTCTTGTAACCAGATGTTACACTTGGAGAATTTTGCAAACAACTTCTCCTGATTTAGAAGCTCTAAAATTAATCTCAAGTGTTGCTCGTGCTCTTCTTTACTCTTCGAGTATATCAAAATATCGTCAATAAACACGATGACGAATTTATCGAGGTAGGGTTTACAGACTCGATTCATGAGATCCATGAATACTGCCGGCGCATTTGTTAGCCCGAAAGGCATAACTAAGAACTCGTAATGGCCGTAGCGAGTCTGGAATGCGGTTTTTGGGATATCCTCCTCCTGAATTCTAACCTGATGGTATCCCGATCTAAGATCAATTTTTGAGAAATAGCTCGCACCTTGCAGTTGGTCGAACAGGTCATCAATTCGGGGGAGAGGATACCTATTTTTGATTGTCAACTTGTTCAATTCCCTGTAATCAATGCACATTCTAAGGCTCCCATCCTTCTTTTTCACGAATAGTACCGGTGCACCCCACGGGGAATAACTAGGACGTATAAATCCTTTATCCAACAATTCTTGCAATTGGTGGATAATTCTTGCATCTCTGATGGTGCAAGTCGGTAGGGTGCCTTAGCAACAGGGCCAGCTTGAGGTAATAAGTCGATTCTGAATTCGACCTGTCGGGTTGGCGGTAATCCAGGAAGTTCCTCTGGGAAAACTTGTGGAAATTCACGTACCACTGGGATATCGTCCACCCGCTTTTCCTCAAGATCCGTGGCCGTCAAGCTCGCTAGATATGCCACGCATCCCTGGCGTATATATTTTAACACCTTGAGGTGGGATATAAACGGTATCATATTGCCCGACTTCTCACCCTGCACTAATACCTCTTCGTCATCCGACACCCGGATCTTGACAATTTTCTTTTCACAGTTTATTTCTACCTTGTTACGTGCTAACCAATCCATTCCCACTATCACGTCAAAACTACCCAATTCTACCGATAACAAGTCAATCAGAAAAGATTGTTCGTTCAGAATAAAAGGGCAATTCCGAACTATTCGATTAACTATCATGGTTTTATCGTTAGCGACTTCTACGGTATAAGGTTCTATGGTCTCACCAATTGGGAGGTTTGATATCGACAGGAATCTAACGGAGACAAAACTTCTATCGGTGCCTGTATCAAATAATACAGAAGCGTAATGATCAGAGACGAGGAATGTACCTGTCACTACACTGGGGTCCTGGCGTGCTTCGTTCGCCCCCATCACGAATGCTCGGCCTCGCGCCGGATTGGACGACGATGTCTGACCCGCGGTTTGCCGCCCGTTTCCTCCCTGGTTCAGCTTCGGACAGTTTCTCTTGAAGTGATCCGTGCTGCCGCATTCATAGCAAGCACGGCTGGTGGTCACCATTTGGTTTCCTTGTGGGTTTGGTTGTCGGGCTGGTTGGGTCCTAAATGGCTGTGCACGGATAGGTTGCGGTTGTCGGTTCAGGTTGTTCAGATTTGTCCTAAAACTCGGTGCGTAGTGCCCAATCCTGCCGCACCGGTGGCACACCACCTCTTTGCACATGCCACCATGGTGGTAACCGCATTTCCCACACTTAGGAAACGTTCCCTTCTGCGGTTCTTGCCTTCCGCCTGAACTAGTCATGGCGTAGTTCTGGGCAGTGGGCCTAGCACGTTTACCTTGCTGCTTTTCCTGGACCCTATGGTCATGTGTACCCCGCTTTCCCCCAGCGGACTCTCCCGCCACCTTCAGTGACCCGCTCCTTACGAAATCATACGTGACGATACCAGCTTGCGTCACCGCACCCTCATACGTCTGGTGTCCCCCAAAATTGACTATACTCCTTACAACTGGAGTTAGCCCCCAAATATAACGCTCAACCCTCTTCGACTCTGGGGTGACCACCCATGGTACCAATCGCGACAACTCATTAAACCGGTTCGTATAACCCAAATGGTCTGCCCCTGCATCTCCAGGTTCCACAATTCATTTTCTAATTTTTGTAATTCGTTTTTTCGGGCAGAAATGTTCCAGTACAAGAGCCTTGAGATCTATCCAGGTCATGCGGTTTGTCGCCGCCTGACCCCGGGTCTGCACTATCGTGTTCCACCATGTCAAGACATTGTCCGTGAATGTGCAGGTAGCATACTTAACAACACAATCCTCGGGGCAGTTGCTGATATTCACAACGGATTCTATTTTCTCCATCCACTTAACCAATCCATTTGGTCCTTCAGACCCGCTAAACTCTAGAGGTTTGCACAACATAAAGTCTTTGATCGAACATCCCCTGGATGCACGAATCGGTTCAGTACGGTTCGTCTCTACCGTAGGTATCGGGCCATTACTGTCTGTAACGACCACCCTAGGCGGTGCGTCATTACTCGGAATCGTGTTATCATTCTGTGGAGGATTAACATTTTGTTCCCCGTCATTATTGGTGGTCGTTTGATTGCTCGGAGGGGCTGGATTGGTCGAATTGTTAATACTGGCGGCGATGCGCGATACTATATCCGGTATCGCCGCCTCTAACTGTTGAGCAATCAAACGACTCACGTCCACATCCGACAATTGGGCTGAACGTTTTGGTGCCATTCTACACAACATCAAGAAAATATATATAATTAATACAAGTTCCAATCATAAAACACAACAAACATTCCATTCATTAACAACATTAGTACATATTACATCCATGTCAGTTCACATACTTTTCCTGTCATCATTACATAAGTTAAGTTTTCCTACATGGGGCCTATGTCGGCATCATCTCGACATAACCCACAATGGGTCAGTGCTTGAATGATACCCAAAAGTATCTATAACGATATACCCCAAAAGAGACCCCCCCAAGGGCCAGTGGTTGTATTAAACTACCCAAGATTCACTCTATGTTAGCATCACCACTAACTGCTTACATAGAGTATCAAAAAGCGGTCCCTGTCTACTCCCATCCCAACACAACTAAACACGGTGGTATACCAAACCCACCAACACCGCCACCAACACCACCATCACGGCCAGCATAACCCGGATCCGCATCTCCATCCGGCCGATCATCTACTGGGAGTATGAGCACTCCCTCTTCAGCTGCGAAATCGCATACTGGTGGTCCAGTATGCAATCCCCTAGGTACATCCGCCTCTGTACCCCCACCGTCAAGGCGGCGGAGTGCTCATTCACCTGTTCGGTGAGCACTCGTAGCCACGCCGCCGCGTCCCTCTCCTGCCTGGGAAGACCCCACACAAGTGGAGTCACAGGCTCGGGCTGGGAGCGGGAGGACTCGCCCCTGCGGGTAGCAGGTCTGGGTGGGGGCGAGGTAGGTGGGACCCGCGGAATACTGATCCGCGCCGTGAGGCGGGGTCCGAATCCGG
This sequence comes from Bidens hawaiensis, assembly GCF_021521415.1. Lineage (NCBI taxonomy): Eukaryota > Viridiplantae > Streptophyta > Magnoliopsida > Asterales > Asteraceae > Bidens > Bidens hawaiensis. The sequence goes on along the minus strand of NW_027497491.1, from coordinate 130,525 downwards.
GAGGGATAGGGACGGCCTGTGGTGCGGGTGGGGTAGGAGATCTAGCAATCATGGCAAGGGAGGACTGGCTAGAGCTCCTAACACTAGCCTCGCTAGGCTCCGAGCTGGATGATACGGGGAGGCTCCCAGAGTTCCCGGAGCTGACCTCCTCCGGGTCCTCCTCCATCGATGCACAAGGTGTTCTTGACATTCTAACCTGCACACAAGTTAACAAACATATAGTTCTTTCCATAGTGTAAATCGTAATCAAATTAATATACACTTACTTATACAACTTGACCACACACAATATTATCATATATTTGCACATATGTTGCCAATTTTACCTATTAAAGTCCCCCGTGACTTCCCCTGAATTCCCTCGTGCGGACAAGTCTGTTATTATGTTCCGGACCATAATAACTCACTTGTCCATCCAAGTTCATCCAGACCTCGTCACAATAAATTATTAGTTGATATTCAGATCCTATAACACTTGAGCTGCTGGTTATATTTTAGGTATCTTTTAAAGACATCCTAATTCTTTATAACCAATGGCTCTGATACCAAGTTCTGTAACACCCCGTAACCGCAGCGGAAACGTACACGGGATGCAACAGACACATCTGATGTCAACAGCATTGCTTATAAAGAAAACACCACTACAATAATTAAAACGTATTACATTGTTCCAAGTTTCGTTACCGACTAGGTGTTATCACATAATTTTTACCAATAGTACGTTAGCATGTTAAAAACGAAATATAGACTCTTAAGCTTCCACAAAATAGCACACATCAGCAAGCACGTATCACTCATTCCAATTTGGGTGTACCTAGAAAGCATGTAAAGAAAACGGGTCAACTACGAATAGTTGGTGAGTTTCACTAATTTAAGTCATCCATGACAAATCATTTTAATAATCATAATTTAATGATGTAATTATGCTGAGCCTACAAGTGAAAACTCCGTTAACCCAGAAACACATTTAATATCCTCTGTGGACACTGTTAACCCAGAAACACATTTAATAACCTCTGGGGACACTGTTGACCCAGAAATACATTTAATAACCTCTGGGGACACTGTTAGCCTAGAAATACATTTAATAGCCTCTGGGGACACTGTTAACCCAGAAATACATTTAATAACCTCTGGGGACACTGTTAACCCAGATCACTGTTTCGGGCCTTACAATATTAGCAACTCAGACAATTACATTTAAATACATTACCGTACGATTCCCGTACAATAAACATTATATAAATACATTCATTTCCATTCGATCGGCATGTACTTAAACACTTTGATAAAAACATGCTTTCCGCCCCGGGAAAATATTTAAAACAGTTCAATAAAAAGAGGTTCGTGAAAACTCACCTTTTTGGTGAGCAGATGTAATACTATGAACAGCTACCGGTCTGGATCTGTAATACGATCCCTAAGTCGTTACTACACAATTTCTATTAATATAACTTAAATTCATGTTAACCGGTACGTCTGGGGACACTGTTGACCCAGTACCGTACACGATCCGGGGACAATGTTAAACCCGAAACACTTCTCAGGACTTAGATTGTGATATTACTTAGAGTTCTTTAGTCAAAACTACCATTAGTTTGTTTTCTCGTTTTGCGTGCCTAGCACGGTTATTCGTCTTTATGTTTTCAAAAATGAGTTTGGCCACATACGGCCCGAAAGTAGTTGTTATTGATATTTTAATTAAAGTGGTGAAATTAGAGCTCGGTTTAGACACCCCGTTTGGTCGCGGGGCCCGTTTCCGTCTTCAATATACCGGAAACGACTAAATCGGGTAAAATTACCCAAATCATCCGAATTATTTTCGGATGATTTATTTTTACTTGACTAACTTAGTTTCATGAAAATAGTCCATTTTTAAGGTTTTTACACACCAGTCAGCTCGCTTAGGCGAACTTTGCCGGTTTACACGTTTTAAGCTTTAAATGTTTGTTTTTAAGTTCCATTTAGCACAAATAAATATCCGTTTAGTCTCAGATCTTGAAATTTTGCACAAATCAGTTTTTTACAGTATGGAATTTTATAAATATATTTCCAGAATTAATTTTTATATTTAACATTTATTTATCTATTTTTAAACGTCAATTAAACACCAAATATGCCGAAAATACCAAATGACTTTAGAAAAATCCCAAATTTTTCTGAGATGACTCCTGCCATCCATATAGTTCCCAGTAATTTTTACAGAACCAAAAACTTATTTTTCATGCCATTTTCACCAAAACCGAGCTAGAAAACCCTAGAACTCGTTTTACCGAAAAGCCTACTTAGACTTCTCCAATGGACCTGAAATTTTGTGTGTGACTTTTATATGTTATAAAAAGCTTATCTAAATGTTTCCAGAATTTTTCATGATTTTTAGCTATTTTTCACCATTTTTAGCCAAAACCGAGCATTAAATTCACCAAATATTCATCCTTTATCCAAAAATTACCAAAATTTCACAGATCTCGTATTTTCATGTGTAGATCATCTCTGTGAAATTTCATGACTCAACTCTAAGTCTACCACAATCTGTCCAAATCTTACAAATCATACGAAAAACCGAACTACCTTTCGTTTCTAGCTTTAGATCGCAACGATCTTGCTTTCTAGCCTTTGCTAGCAACTAGATACAACACCTACAAGCACAACAACACCACACCAAGCAAGTTATACCCACAATCAAGCCATTTCTTTCATGGTTTCGGTTAAGACACCAAAACAAAGATTTTAACCGTAAAAATTCGTTTTTGACTCTTTTAAATCCTTTCTTGGACCAAGATCCCTTGTATAACTTGTATACATCACTTGATCACGCAAGAATCGGTTTCATCTCGGGTTTTCACCCATTTTTCACTTGAAACTTCATTCTCTTGCAAACAACTTAAGATCATGGAATCAAAACTATGAATCAACCATTAAAACCATGTTTTTACCTTATGATTCTTGTTAAAAATCAAGGGTTTGGATGAAGGTTGAAGAGTGTTGAGAGGATTTTGGAGTTGGGAGTTTAGAAAAAAGAAAATGTGATGTGTGTGTGCACCACATGGACCGATCGGTCCATGTATGGTGTGGGGGGGGCCCACATCTCCAACCATGGCCACACATTTGGATTGTGTAATCCGGATAACGTTGTGGATAATCTGGTTCAGTTCGTTTTTCGGTTAAACACTTAATTCGGCTTAAAACGAGGCTAAAACGGTCGTTTTTCGTCTTAGAAATAAAATTTATATAAAACTGATTTAAAATCTTTAAAAACTTAAACCGTGACATTTATTGACTCAACACATCATATTGTCGGTCATTGTGCATCTTTTTCGGCTTGATCGATCGTCTCTTGCTTGGTTTGATGTTAAAGGTTTCGTTTAACGTACCGATGTACTAATAAATCGAAATCCTTTTTCTGTGCTATAATTCACTTACCCCGAAGCCTTAATACTTCGTACACATCACTAAACTGTATATATTTCGTCTATAACGTAATCCCCGATTCGTTCGGGTTTCAATAACCGTTCATCGATTAATCGTAATTTCAATACGACTAGCTGTATATTCGAGTATAATTCGTACTGTGAATCTTATATACTCGTATAAACACATTATAATTCATATATTCGGTATTAAATAACACGGAAATAGTATATTCCGGCTAGGGTATACCTGAATTTGCCAGAATCGTTACAATCTAAAAGTTGGAATCACCGTTTTGATGAAGAAGTCATGAAATTTGGATTCATCAGGAACGCTGATGAGGCTTGTGTGTATAAGAAAGCTAGTGGGAGCATCATTACTTTCCTAGTATTGTATGTTGACGACATACTTTTGTTTGCAAATGACATTTTAACCATGGAAGGTGTAAAAGCCTGGCTTGGGAGTTGTTTTTCCATCAAAGATCTTGGTGAAGCCGCCTATATTTTGGGAATAAGGATCTATAGGGATAGATCAAGGCGGTTGATTGGTTTAAACCAAAGTGCATACATTGATAAAATCTTGAATTTAAGATGGAGAACTCTAAGAAAGGTTTGGTACCTATTCAAAGAGGAACGATATTGAGTGCATCTCAATGTCCAATCTCAAAGGATGAGCAAGAGAAGATAAAAGGAATACCATATGCTTCGGCTATAGGATCCATTATGTATGCCATGATATGCACTAGACCGGATGTGTCATGCGCTTTGAGCATGACAAGTCGATACCAACAAAATCCGGGCAGTAGCCATTGGATGGCGTTTAAGAGCATATTGAAATACCTTAGGAGGACTAAGGATATGTTTATGATATATGGCTCTGGTGAGGAGGAACTCGTTGTAAAGGGTTACACGGATGCGAGTTTCCAAACTGATCGAGATGATTCTCGATCACAATCGGGATATGTTTTCGTTATGAATGGTGGAGCTGTCTCTTGGAAGAGCGCAAAACAAGATGTGGTAGCCTTGTCCACCACTGAATCTGAATACATCGCCGCCTCATTGGCAGCTCAAGAAGCTGCATGGATTAGAAAGTTCGTGGCCGATCTAGGGGTAGGCCGTAACATTCAGGGCCCTCTAGAAATCTTTTGTGACAACGGGGGGTATGATTGCACAAATCAAGGAACCCCGTGCACATCAAAAGACAAGGCATGTTGAGCGGAGATTCAACTACATAAGGGATGAAGTTGAAAAAGGAAAGATATGTATTAGCAAAGTTCACACCGATCAAAACATTGTGGATCCACTCACGAAGCTCCTTGAAAGGCCAAAGCATAAGGGTCATACTTGCGCCTTAGGACATCGATATTCTAGTGATTGGATTTGATCAAATTTTGTATTTGGACATCGGAACAATTGTTATTTTGACTCTTTCATATGATTATGGTTTATGATTATGACTTTTGAGTTATGTTCCATTTTAGCATGTTTAAATCCGTGAATAAGTTAATTATTCTAAATGTCCGTAGTCGTTCATGGTTGTGGGAACAAATATGAAGGTAAGACTATTATGAACTTGGATTGGTGGTTATTCAGAAGGTATGAATATAGAGCAAGGGTTTGCTGCCAAGGTTCATAGATATTTATGGGATATAAATATTGGATTGACCCGCCCTAAAATATTACTGCATGGAATCCTTGTGATTTGTGGTCATAAGTAATTTTGAGTAAAGACGAATATCATATTATCCTCCGACCTGAGATACATATTGGGTCTTGATATTCACCAAATATGATGCTTTGACTTAGTTCTTCACTGCTCAGAAACATGACGGTATATAAGGCTAATATTTGGTATGATACGAGGTGATTGTGAGAGACGTATGTTGTCAATAGGGGATTTGTCCCTCTTATTCGTTGATAGTGAGATGTCTAAGGCCTGCTAAGTTAAATCAACAAAGACTGATCACTCTGTGTCTTTGGATTTGACATGACATCCGAGGCAACAGGATAAATGATAGATTCACCTAAATCATTTCAACTAAGGGACTTGAAGCGGATGATTTTATTGAATGGCACTTTGTCATACTTATTTGTGGTAGTAAAGCGTTGTTAGGCGTTATTTGCTATTTGCATCAATCTTCTATGTATCTTGTGCAAGTGGGAGATTGTAGGAATCGGTCTGCCCAAGACACATATTAGAGTTGATGTGGCTAGTACGTTATGATCCAATTCAGGTCATACCCAATAACAAGCTAGACAAACACCATAATATTTATTGTATATATGATCTAACAAATAAATATTAGCACTTATGATATTTAGAAAATGGGTTTCCAAATATTTGCACTTGAGGAATCGATAAATTATATGGATAATTTATTTAGAGAGATTATCTTATGATATTATTTAAGTTGGTTAAATGATATATATATGATAATGGTTGTGGTATTTTGCATAAAACTTATGGCATGTTAAAAGTGTTAAATGTCACAAAGTTTAAATAGACTTGTGACTAATACATGGAGTATTAGTCCAGTGAACTAATACATGGAGTATTAGTCATGCGACTGGTATATGGAATATTAGTCGTGAGACTAGTACATGGGGTATTAGTCTATTTCCAGGAAGAAAGAGAAAATAATTTCTGGTAGGACCAGCCCACTTTTGGGGGGAAAATTCCCACCCTTTTGTTTAAAATCCCTTTTCTCTTATTAATACTTCTTAGGACAACAAACAACAATAACCAATCACACTACATGCAATATTGTAATCACTCTCTCCTCTCTCTCTCTCTTCTCTCCAGATCCGGTTCAAGGAAGAAGAAAACATAAGAGGGTTTTTATTTCAAGTGCACGAGTCATTAAATCCTAGCAAGCAAGGTGTTTGTTGAAGGATTGGAGGGTATACAAGCTTGAGGCTCTTCTCCATTGAAGGCTAGCCATTCAAACCATCATCTCCTTCATCTTCTTGCCTCTTGAAAGGTTGTATTACATAAACCCCCTATGGTTGATAGTTTTGGTATGCATGTAGTTCGTATAAGGATTCGGGGCTTGGGTTTTACATATAAAACGGGTTTTATATTAATCAATATAACAAGCTTTAAAACAAATTAATCCGCTGCGTTTTCATATAAATGGGTTTATATGGCTTTGATAATCTTGTTAAAACCAAACATTATCAACTTCATCCTCAATGAAATCTCTACCATCAAACCTACTTCTATTTCTTGAATATTTCTTTCCATACTTGTAGTCATCTTCATCATAGCTCCATGCGTCGGTATTTTTCTCAATGTCTTCTTAAACTTCTCTTATCCACCTTTTGGTAGCTTTTGTTGTAAGAGATTCTCTAGCCTCATCAGGCACCATCTGCTTTCAGTAGTGGTTGGAGTTTCAGTTTCCTGTTGAGCCTACTTGAATTTGTACATGACAAGAGCTAAGGTGTTGTCAACTTCTTCAGCTTATTTCATTTTTATCAGTACCTCAATCACCTCCTGCTCAACTTCTCCTTCTTGATTTAATGATTTAGCAATGTAAGCCTGTTCAAATAATGTTTCATACTCACAAAATTCTTTCAGCGTTCATGGATTGGGCAGTTCTTTCCCTCTCCAATGTTTCAAGCACAATATCAGCTTGCCTCTTGGCAGCCTGTTCAGCAAGTTCATCTTCAACATCCGTATCATTATCATCAGCTTAATCCTGCGTATCAACACACGTCTTCATTAGTCTCAACAATGGCTTTCCCTTTTCTCTCCTCCATCTTTCTTCCTCAAATTCAGTTGGAAAGTCTTCAATTTCGTCCACAAGTCTTTTCAATTCTTCATCATCAGCCAACTTTTTCGAAGTTTCAATTTCTTCAGTCAAACAAACTTCCTCATTCTCATCCCCTTCTTCCATAATCACATCAGTCAATACATCAGTACCAATAGCATCAGTTGCTATGGCCTATTTTGTTAACACATTGTCAGTTGTTTGAACATTCAGCTCAACATCAGTCTCCTTCTCTACCTCCTTCTCCCTCTTCTCATTCACCATTTTCTTCTTTGTGATTGTATCATGGGCATCATAGTCTTATTCACCCACATCATAATAATATACTTCGTAACCATATTCATCATAACCTCTTTCTTCACTCTCATCGTCAATATCATTATTACCATAAGCACTTAACAGTGTTTTGAAGCCATCATTATGAGCATTCACAACCACATTCTCTTCCTCCTCAATTCCAAAAGTAGCGGCATCACCAGCATCTTCAATAGTAACATTCTCCCCCTGTTTTGGTACAGTTGAGGTCTTCTCAACCTCAGCCTCCAGGGCTCGAATATTGTTTAAGGATTCTGCTAACTGAGCCTTCAGATCATCATTTTCATTTTTTAACTCAAAATTCCTTCCTCTCATCTCAAGATTTTCAGCTATCAACTCAATTTTTCTTTTAAACAATGGTTCAGATATGAATGGTTGGGGTTTGGTTGGTTCAGTGGGTGGGCTTGGGCTTTCTATGATATTTTCATTTGATTAGTGTAAAGGATTTATTGTTTGGATGGTGGGGATGGTTGTTTGTGGTGGTGGGGATGGTTGTTTGGGTGGTGTTTGGATGTGTTGTTGGGGTGGGCTTGGTGGTGAGGCTGGTGGTGTAGGTAAGGGTTGGTGTTGTAACTCCCCCTGTGCTTTTACATATCAATCTCATCATCAGCATTTACTCCAACATTTCCAGCATCTCCATCTCCCTAATCATGATTAACATCTGCACCTCCATTATCATCTGAGCCATCATCCTCATCATCCTCCACTTCACTATCTTCCTCCTCAGAGGTCAGTTCTGGCACAGGCATAATCTCTACATTGTGATCAACTAACCATGGTAAAATGTTTAACCCTGCCCGAGGGTTAAAGTGGTTTGTAGAAGCCAAATTTGCAATTCGTTTATACACATTAGGATCTTGCAATAAATGTGTTGTGCCTGAGGTAGAAACTTGTCTGTAGAAATCTTGGGAAAGCTAAAAACTCGTCTTTTTTTTTTTTGCTTCCTCAAGTTGCCAACCATTCCTTCAAAAATCATTTTGGAGAAATTAAACGACAGATCATACACAACTGCTACAGTAGCATTGGCCAAATCACGGCACATCAATGTCCGAGAGCCATTCTGAGGGGCACATCCCTGAATAATATGGTGAATCAAAAACCTGTAAAGGTTTGGAAACATCTACTTTTTAAATTGTCCCTCATGGATGTTTCCTTGGTAACCCATTGTCTGTTGAAATATCTTCAACAAGTGATTAGTGGTAAAGTGGATAGCGTTATGATCATCATCATGTAATTGTAGACTTTGTCGAATTAATATTTTCAGTAATCTTGATCTCATGATTAGCCACAGTAGCCTCTAAACGTCTACCATCTGGATCGTCTGAAAATTCGGCTGAGCGCTAGAAATCCAACTGGTGGTTTCCATAATTCACCGGGCACTCAGTCAACGAGAATCGCAGATTAGATCTTTGAAGCTATCTAATCATGTGTGCCACTTCTTCTTATCAGCAGTTACTTGGAGAAGAGCGTACATGTTGTGATTCTTCTCAAACAGATATTTAGGTTCGTCTTCCACATACACAAATAAAAACATATTCAAAGAAAATAATTAGTCAGAAAGTTCATAACTTTGATATATTTGAGGTCATAATTTGAAGAAAAAAGAAAAGAAATGTCTTCAAGAACCTGTTCTTCGAAAAATTAAAAACCTACAAGAAAAGCAAAGAGTTAGTTCAAATGAAAATTAACTGCCAAATTCCATATAATTAGTGTCGGAAATCAATCAATTGATGCTTACCGAGTCGTAATTTGAGGGCCCGTTAATTAGGATTTGAAAAAAAATAATTAGGCGGTTAGTATTCTGGAAACGTGAGTAAGAGCAGTTTGCAAGAGTGTTTGGAGAGAGAAGTGAAGCATGAAATTTCACTAAGTCTCTCTTATATACCTTTTGAAAGTGAGTTTTAAATGCATTGTGTCTTTTTGTGGGAAAAAGCTGTCAAACAGTGAAAATATCTTATTTAAAGATCTTCTTATTTAAAACCTTGCTTGATAAAGCAAATTTAGCAAACCTTGCTTGAAAAAGTTTATTTCACCAATCTTTCCAGGTAAAAAGTATTTTATCAACCTTGCCCGTTCCAGAATTTGTTTAGAATTTATAAAGTTAAAAATAAATCTTGGAGGGTAAAGTGAAGGAAGCTTAATCGAAATACAAGATTGTTCAAGAAATAAATCTCGAGACAAATAACATCTTAGAAATAATTCTAATAGTCAACCTTGCTAGGAATCAATTAAGATACCCACAAATAACATCTTAGAAATAATTCTAATAGTCAACCTTGCTCTAAAACTGAACATATCATAGACCTTACCCGATAACTTTGAAACAGTTAACAAATATTCAGTTAAGTTCATTCTTATACTCAAGTGTGCCCGAAAATATTTTTAAAATTGTAAAGTGTGCTAGAGAATACTTATATATCCTATGATGTAAAAGTATGATCATAGGATATTTAGGTTGGAGAAGAGCGTACATGTTGTGATTCTTCTCAAACAGATATTTAGGTTCGTCTTCCACATACACAAATAAAAACATATTCAAAGAAAATAATTACTCAGAAAGTTCATAACTTTGATATATTTGAGGTCATAATTTGAAGAAAAAGAAAAGAAATGTCTTCAAGAACCTGTTCTTCGAAAAATTAAAAACCTACAAGAAAAGCAAAGAGTTAGTTCAAACGAAAATTAACTGCCAAATTCCATATAATTAGTGTCGGAAATCAATCAATTGATGCTTACCGAGTCGTAATTTGAGGGCCCGTTAATTAGGATTTGAAAAAAAATAATTAGGCGGTTAGTATTCTGGAAACGTGAGTAAGAGCAGTTTGCAAGAGTGTTTGGAGAGAGAAGTGAAGCATGAAATTTCACTAAGTCTCTCTTATATACCTTTTGAAAGTGAGTTTTAAATGCATTTTGTCTTTTTGTGGGAAAAAGCTGTCAAACAGTGAAAATATCTTATTCAAAAATCTTCTTATTTAAAACCTTGCTTGATAAAGCAAATTTAGCAAACCTTGCTCGAAAAAGTTTATTTCACCAATCTTTCCAGGTAAAAAGTATTTTATCAACCTTGCCCGTTCCAGAATTTGTTTAGAATTTATAAAGATAAAAATAAATCTTGGAGGGTAAAGTGAAGGAAGCTTAATCGAAATACAAGATTGTTCAAGAAATAAATCTCGAGACAAATAACATCTTAGAAATAATTCTAATAGTCAACCTTGCTAGGAATCAATTAAGATACCCACAAATAACATCTTAGAAATAATTCTAATAGTCAACCTTGCTCTAAAACTGAACATATCATAGACCTTACCCGATAACTTTGAAACAGTTAACAAATATTCAGTTAAGTTCATTCTTATACTCAAGTGTGCCCGAAAATATTTTTAAAATTGTAAAGTGTGCTAGAGAATACTTATATATCCTATGATGTAAAAGTATGATCATAGGATATTTAGGTTGGAGAAGAGCGTACATGTTGTGATTCTTCTCAAACAGATATTTAGGTTCGTCTTCCACATACACAAATAAAAACATATTCAAAGAAAATAATTAGTCAGAAAGTTCATAACTTTGATATATTTGAGGTCATAATTTGAAGAAAAAGAAAAGAAATGTCTTCAAGAACCTATTCTTCGAAAAATTAAAAACCTACAAGAAAAGCAAAGAGTTAGTTCAAATGAAAATTAACTGCCAAATTCCATATAATTAGTGTCGGAAATCAATCAATTGATGCTTACCGAGTCGTAATTTGAGGGCCCATTAATTAGGATTTGAAAAAAAATAATTAGGCGGTTAGTATTCTGGAAACGTGAGTAAGGGCAGTTTGCAAGAGTGTTTGGAGAGAGAAGTGAAGCATGAAATTTCACTAAGTCTCTCTTATATACCTTTTAAAAGTGAGTTTTAAATGCATTTTGTCTTTTTGTGGGAAAAAGCTGTCAAACAGTGAAAATATCTTATTTTAAAATCTTCTTATTTAAAACCTTGCTTGATAAAGCAAATTTAGCAAACCTTGCTCGAAAAAGTTTATTTCACCAATCTTTCCAGGTAAAAACTATTTTATCAACCTTGCCCGTTCCAGAATTTGTTCAGAATATATAAAGTTAAAAATAAATCTTGGAGGGTAAAGTGAAGGAAGCTTAATCGAAATACAAGATTGTTCAAGAAATAAATCTCGAGACAAATAACATCTTAGAAATAATTCTAATAGTCAACCTTGCTAGGAATCAATTAAGATACCCACAAATAACATCTTAGAAATAATTCTAATAGTCAACCTTGCTCTAAAACTGAACATATCATAGACCTTACCCGATAACTTTGAAACAGTTAACAAATATTCAGTTAAGTTCATTCTTATACTCAAGTGTGCCCGAAAATATTTTTAAAATTGTAAAGTGTGCTAGAGAATACTTATATATCCTATGATGTAAAAGTATGATCATAGGATATTTAGGTTGGAGAAGAGCGTACATGTTGTGATTCTTCTCAAACAGATATTTAGGTTCGTCTTCCACATACACAAATAAAAACATATTCAAAGAAAATAATTAGTCAGAAAGTTCATAACTTTGATATATTTGAGGTCATAATTTGAAGAAAAAGAAAAGAAATGTCTTCAAGAACCTGTTCTTCGAAAAATTAAAAACCTACAAGAAAAGCAAAGAGTTAGTTCAAATGAAAATTAACTGCCAAATTCCATATAATTAGTGTCGGAAATCAATCAATTGATGCTTACCGAGTCGTAATTTGAGGGCCCGTTAATTAGGATTTGAAAAAAAATAATTAGGCGGTTAGTATTCTGGAAACGTGAGTAAGAGCAGTTTGCAAGAGTGTTTGGAGAGAGAAGTGAAGCATGAAATTTCACTAAGTCTCTCTTATATACCTTTTGAAAGTGAGTTTTAAATGCATTTTGTCTTTTTGTGGGAAAAAGCTGTCAAACAGTGAAAATATCTTATTTAAAAATCTTCTTATTTAAAACCTTGCTTGATAAAGCAAATTTAGCAAACCTTGCTCGAAAAAGTTTATTTCACCAATCTTTCCAGGTAAAAAGTATTTTATCAACCTTGCCCGTTCCAGAATTTGTTTAGAATTTATAAAGTTAAAAATAAATCTTGGAGGGTAAAGTGAAGGAAGCTTAATCGAAATACAAGATTGTTCAAGAAATAAATCTCGAGACAAATAACATCTTAGAAATAATTCTAATAGTCAACTTGCTAGGAATCAATTAAGATACCCACAAATAACATCTTAGAAATAATTCTAATAGTCAACCTTGCTCTAAAACTGAACATATCATAGACCTTACCCGATAACTTTGAAACAGTTAACAAATATTCAGTTAAGTTCATTCTTATACTCAAGTGTGCCCGAAAATATTTTTAAAATTGTAAAGTGTGCTAGAGAATACTTATATATCCTATGATGTAAAAGTATGATCATAGGATATTTAGGTTGGAGAAGAGCGTACATGTTGTGATTCTTCTCAAACAGATATTTAGGTTCGTCTTCCACATACACAAATAAAAACATATTCAAAGAAAATAATTAGTCAGAAAGTTCATAACTTTGATATATTTGAGGTCATAATTTGAAGAAAAAGAAAAGAAATGTCTTCAAGAACCTGTTTTTCGAAAAATTAAAAACCTACAAGAAAAGCAAAGAGTTAGTTCAAATGAAAATTAACTGCCAAATTCCATATAATTAGTGTCGGAAATCAATCAATTGATGCTTACCGAGTCGTAATTTGAGGGCCCGTTAATTAGGATTTGAAAAAAAATAATTAGGCGGTTAGTATTCTGGAAACGTGAGTAAGGGCAGTTTGCAAGAGTGTTTGGAGAGAGAAGTGAAGCATGAAATTTCACTAAGTCTCTCTTATATACCTTTTGAAAGTGAGTTTTAAATGCATTTTGTCTTTTTGTGGGAAAAAGCTGTCAAACAGTGAAAATATCTTATTTTAAAATCTTCTTATTTAAAACCTTGCTTGATAAAGCAAATTTAGCAAACCTTGCTCGAAAAAGTTTATTTCACCAATCTTTCCAGGTAAAAACTATTTTATCAACCTTGCCCGTTCCAGAATTTGTTCAGAATATATAAAGTTAAAAATAAATCTTGGAGGGTAAAGTGAAGGAAGCTTAATCGAAATACAAGATTGTTCAAGAAATAAATCTCGAGACAAATAACATCTTAGAAATAATTCTAATAGTCAACTTGCTAGGAATCAATTAAGATACCCACAAATAACATCTTAGAAATAATTCTAATAGTCAACCTTGCTCTAAAACTGAACATATCATAGACCTTACCCGATAACTTTGAAACAGTTAACAAATATTCAGTTAAGTTCATTCTTATACTCAAGTGTGCCCGAAAATATTTTTAAAATTGTAAAGTGTGCTAGAGAATACTTATATATCCTATGATGTAAAAGTATGATCATAGGATATTTAGGTTGGAGAAGAGCGTACATGTTGTGATTCTTCTCAAACAGATATTTAGGTTCGTCTTCCACATACACAAATAAAAACATATTCAAAGAAAATAATTAGTCAGAAAGTTCATAACTTTGATATATTTGAGGTCATAATTTGAAGAAAAAGAAAAGAAATGTCTTCAAGAACCTGTTCTTCGAAAAATTAAAAACCTACAAGAAAAGCAAAGAGTTAGTTCAAATGAAAATTAACTGCCAAATTCCATATAATTAGTGTCGGAAATCAATCAATTGATGCTTACCGAGTCGTAATTTGAGGGCCCGTTAATTAGGATTTGAAAAAAAATAATTAGGCGGTTAGTATTCTGGAAACGTGAGTAAGGGCAGTTTGCAAGAGTGTTTGGAGAGAGAAGTGAAGCATGAAATTTCACTAAGTCTCTCTTATATACCTTTTGAAAGTGAGTTTTAAATGCATTTTGTCTTTTTGTGGGAAAAAGCTGCCAAACAGTGAAAATATCTTATTTTAAAATCTTCTTATTTAAAACCTTGCTTGATAAAGCAAATTTAGCAAACCTTGCTCGAAAAAGTTTATTTCACCAATCTTTCCAGGTAAAAAGTATTTTATCAACCTTGCCCGTTCCAGAATTTGTTTAGAATATATAAAGTTAAAAATAAATCTTGGAGGGTAAAGTGAAGGAAGCTTAATCGAAATACAAGATTGTTTAAGAAATAAATCTCGAGACAAATAACATCTTAGAAATAATTCTAATAGTCAACCTTGCTAGGAATCAATTAAGATACCCACAAATAACATCTTAGAAATAATTCTAATAGTCAACCTTGCTCTAAAACTGAACATATCATAGACCTTACCCGATAACTTTGAAACAGTTAACAAATATTCAGTTAAGTTCATTCTTATACTCAAGTGTGCCCGAAAATATTTTTAAAATTGTAAAGTGTGCTAGAGAATACTTATATATCCTATGATGTAAAAGTATGATCATAGGATATTTAGGTTGGAGAAGAGCGTACATGTTGTGATTCTTCTCAAACAGATATTTAGGTTCGTCTTCCACATACACAAATAAAAACATATTCAAAGAAAATAATTAGTCAGAAAGTTCATAACTTTGATATATTTGAGGTCATAATTTGAAGAAAAAAGAAAAGAAATGTCTTCAAGAACCTGTTCTTCGAAAAATTAAAAACCTACAAGAAAAGCAAAGAGTTAGTTCAAATGAAAATTAACTGCCAAATTCCATATAATTAGTGTCGGAAATCAATCAATTGATGCTTACCGAGTCGTAATTTGAGGGCCCGTTAATTAGGATTTGAAAAAAAATAATTAGGCGGTTAGTATTCTGGAAACGTGAGTAAGAGCAGTTTGCAAGAGTGTTTGGAGAGAGAAGTGAAGCATGAAATTTCACTAAGTCTCTCTTATATACCTTTTGAAAGTGAGTTTTAAATGCATTTTGTCTTTTTGTGGAAAAAACCTGTCAAACAGTGAAAATATCTTATTTAAAAATCTTCTTATTTAAAACCTTGCTTGATAAAGCAAATTTAGCAAACCTTGCTCGAAAAAGTTTATTTCACCAATCTTTCCAGGTAAAAACTATTTTATCAACCTTGCCCGTTCCAGAATTTGTTTAGAATTTATAAAGTTAAAAATAAATCTTGGAGGGTAAAGTGAAGGAAGCTTAATCGAAATACAAGATTGTTCAAGAAATAAATCTCGAGACAAATAACATCTTAGAAATAATTCTAATAGTCAACCTTGCTAGGAATCTATTAAGATACCCACAAATAACATCTTAGAAATAATTCTAATAGTCAACCTTGCTCTAAAACTGAACATATCATAGACCTTACCCGATAACTTTGAAACAGTTAACAAATATTCAGTTAAGTTCATTCTTATACTCAAGTGTGCCCGAAAATATTTTTAAAATTGTAAAGTGTGCTAGAGAATACTTATATATCCTATGATGTAAAAGTATGATCTAAACACAAAGTGCACTAAAAAATATAAGAATAAATCATCTAATCAATCATAATCATCAAGCTTGCCCGGATATCTCAAACAGTTAAACAAAACAACTAAGTTTTCTAGAATTGCCTAAGAATATCAAAGCTTGCTAGGAAATACATATTCAAACATATAAATGTAAGGCTTGCTAGAATAAGTCAAATATCCTATAAAACAGTTAAGTTTGCTAGAATAATTAAACTTGTTAAAGCTTGCTCGAAATATCATAGCCAACCATAAATCTTGCTAGGATGATCTAAAAGTCCTATAAAACACTTAAGTTTGCTATAAAGTTCAGAAATCATCAAAGCTTGCTCGAATCAACATAATCAAACATATTTAAATTTCAAGCCTGCCCGAAAAAGGTAAACTTCAAATAAAATAGTTAAGTCTACTTGAAAGTACGTAAAACATCAAGGCATGCTCGAAATGGATGAACTTAGACAAAAACATCTAAGTTTGCCCGATAACATTTAAATTCATCAAACCTTACCAGAAAATACATATTCAGACCTTTCTAAGGTAAAATGCAATTCTTTTTGAAACAGTGTTTAACAGCAAATAGTGCATTAAGAGATCAAATTTCAGTTATATTCCTTCCTTCTTTTGAAATGATCTCAACATGGGATCATATTGGTTAAGTTGCCTCTCATTACTTTATTCTCAGCATCATTATGACATATCAGACAGGTTACCAGCAGGTCTAGACTTAGCATGAATGTTCATTGCTTTGGTGATATGCATTAAGGTTCAATTATATTGCATAAGACTGAAACGAACAACACTTATTATGAATAGATGCTCCATATCTACTCTCAAGGCTTATTTGGCTCCAGATCACCCCGAATTGACTCCACCCCTGGATATATGGTGAAAATTATAATGACAAAATAGTTTAAAAGATTTTGTTTTTTCTACATATCAACTTTCTGCATATCATGCGGAAAGGTGTATATTGGAACATGCATACATAACAATGTATCTCTACATAAAGTTTAGCATTTTTCTTTATGTTTATATGACCTCCGATTTTACACATCATGGAAAGCAACCATTCATGATAATGACTCTACTAACTGTCTTTTTAGCCTATTAAAACCATATGATTAGTAGAAATAACCAATGTACTCTCATTTCCCACTTTGGATCAATTTTCACTTTCAACCTTTTAAGCTTCTTCAAAGCTTGAACTGAATAATCTTATCATGTCTCATCACCATTAAATTTGCTATGTTTTTGACAAAAGTGTCTTGAGAAAAAAATACTTTATAAAGTTCATTTGAGCAGCCAATTTTGTCACAAAAACACATTTTGACAAACATTCTGAAGCATATTCAAAAACACATATTCAAAATATGAATGACATCATCGAAACAAGCAGACATCACAAAATGTATAGTATAGCATATCCTAATAACATCAATATATCAGATAATTCACATAATCAAGATATCTGATAGGCACATACATATAGATCAAATCAAATACCTATCCTGACATCACACATTCAATGATAATTTTCTTAAGCATCAAAGACACCTAAGATACACAAATAGTCATCCAAATCATATATCAACAAACATTGAACACAAATTCACATATCAATCAAACAAACATTCAATAAGACTTGAAAAGATAGTCAGTTTGCATAACAAGCACTTATCATCAATCATACCTCATTAGAGTTGATCATTTCCAGGTCTTTCAGTAAAAAGTTGAATCTGGTTCTATCAAGTAGTTTGGTGAACAGCTCAGCCAAATTGTCCCTTGTGTCAACTCTTTTAACTTCAATTAGACCTTTTTCACTACAATCCCTAATAAAATGATGTATGATTTCAATGTGCTTGGTCTTGGAATGTTGTACAGGATTCTTAACAATAAATGATGCAACAGTATTATCAATGAAAATAGGGGTGTTTAGAAAATTCACACCATAATCCAGCATCTGGTTCTGAATCCAGAGAGGTTGTGCACAGCAGGCAGATGCAGCAATATACTCAAATTCTGCAGTTGAGATGGACATTGTATATTGTTTCTTGCACTGCCAGGACACTAGCCTGTCACCTAAAAATTGACAACCTCTAAAAGTGGACTTTCTGCTCATGTTACAGCCATCATAGACATTGCCAGCATAAGCAATTACATCAAAGGATTCATTCTTTGGGTACCAAATTCCCAAATCAGGTTTTCCTTTCAAATATCTAAAGATCCTCTTAACAGCAGTCATAGGGGTGTACACGGACCGGACCGAACCGGACGAGAGCATGTCCGTGTCCGTCCGTTAAGCTTTGACGGACAAACGGACGGTTCACGAACACTCTACCGAATGAAAATTCATGTCCGTGTCCGTCCATTAAGAAATTGAGTTTGTCCATGTCCGTCCATGTCCGTCCGTTAATATTTTAAACGGACGTTAACGGCCAATAATGGGCAAACGGACACTAATGGACATTAATGGACAAACAAACATGTGAACATTAATGAACAACGAACACTAATGGACAAATATAAACGGTTGCATATTGACACCAAGCATATATCTAAACAACTACACATAAAAATTAGGAATTACACCATATAACATCCAAATGTACTTAACACTTAATATATTAACATAAAGTGGATCACTATAATATAAGAGACATCAAACATGTGTAGTAATATAAAAGTGTTATTAATAACACTAGAAATTCTGCAGCTAAATTACAATACTGGATAGATATAAACAATAACGATACCTGACGGACATTACCGGACGTAATCGGACGAATGTTACCGGACGTTCACGAACACTATCGAACGGACTTGGCCCTTGTCCTTGTTCGTCCGTTAAGCTTACCGAACGAAATTTTTGTGTCCATGTCCGGTTCGTTTATTAAACGGGCGAACATAAACGAACTTCTTGCCGAACGGACGTCCGCCGGACGTCTGGTTCGCTTACAGCCCTAAGCAGTCATATGAGAGACTTTAGGACTTGATTGGAATCTTGCACAAACACATACAACAAACATGATGTCTGGCCTTGAAGAAGTCAGATACATCAGAGATCCAATCTTTGATCTGTATTCATGTTCATCTACTGGCTCCCCCTTTTTATCTGCAATTATCTTTTCATGTGTGTCCATAGGAGTTGAAGCAGTTTTGAGGTCATGACACTTGAACCTGCACATACTTAGACTGGTATAAAAAAATTCCATCAGCCTTCTGTTGAACATGCAGTCCAAGAAAGAAGTTTATTTCTCCCATGGAGCTCATGCTGTACTTGGACTTCATCACTTCCTCAAACTCCGTACACATTTGTTCATTAGTTGACCCAAAAACAATAGCATTAACATAGACTTGTAACAGCAACAAATCTTTTCCTCTTTTGTTTTAGATGAGGGTCTTGTCAATAGCTCCCCTTTGGAAACCGTTATCAAGGAGATGATTTGATAACTCACCATACCAAGCTCTTGGAGCTTGATGTAGTCCATATAAACCTTTGTTTAACTTATACACTCCATTAGGATAATTAGGGTCCTCAAGTCCTGGTGCTTGATTCACATACACCTTCTCCTCTATCTTTCCATTCAAAAATGCTGATTTGACATCCAATTGGAATACTCTTATTTTCTTTGAGGAAAC
The DNA here is from genome assembly GCF_021521415.1 of Bidens hawaiensis. Lineage (NCBI taxonomy): Eukaryota > Viridiplantae > Streptophyta > Magnoliopsida > Asterales > Asteraceae > Bidens > Bidens hawaiensis. The sequence goes on along the minus strand of NW_027497491.1, from coordinate 110,953 downwards.
ATATTCTAAGAAATTTCTTGTAGCTTCAAGTCTTGCAACTGCTGCAAAGACTTCCTCAAAGTCAATCCCTTCTTAAAGCATCCCAATGCAACAAGTCTTGCTTTGTAATCACAATCCCTATTTTATCTCTTTTGTTCTTAAAAACCGACCTGGTTCCAATGGCATATCTGTTTCTTGGCTTATCTACAAGTTCCCACACTTACAGATCTCTGAATTGAGCCAACTCCTCTTGCATAGATTCTACCCAACTATTGTCTTTTAATGCTTGAACAATGTTTTTGGGGTTAATTTGGGATAGAAAGCAGGAGTACAAACAAATGTTTGCAGATTCAGAAGCACTTCTTGTTACTCTTACAATGATGTTTCCAATGATGTTCTCAGGTGGATGATTCTTTTCAACATATGAGGATTGAAAAATCATATTAGTAGATATAGTAGAATCAAGGTTTGTGTCATTGAGATCAGGTTCATAAATGATCAAATCAGTTTGTTAGTACACGGTTTTGCATCTCGAGTCTTTGTATTTATATTTTTGTCTTTATTATTATTATAATGGAAAAGTTATTAATATTATAGTCCAGTTTGTTAAAGTAAGTCTAGTTCGTTAAGGATGTTTAACAAACTAGACAGTTAAGTTGCCTTGTTCTTTAAATTTGTTCGGTAACGACCATGGTTAATTAGTTGATTTAGCTATTTAGTTAAACTGTAACACTTCAAACAAGGAGAGAACCGATTAGGGTTCTTGGCTGTTTCTTGATTTTTGCTGCATCAATCTTGATCTAATCCTTGGTTCTGATTGATTAGTAGGTTTCTTATTGATCACGGCTATTGATATAGTTTAGTTAGATCGATCGAATCCTATTAACTGATAAAGGATCTTGTGGTTAATCAAGATTAGGGTTTCTTCTTGGTGCAGCCGTGTTCCGATTAGGGTTTTCTTGGCCGTTTTTTGATTTTTGCTGCATGAATCTTGGTGCAGCTGTGTTCTTCTTGGTCGATTAAGAGTTTCTTGGCCGTTTTTTCTTGGTGCCTTGGTCGTTTTAGGGTTTTCTTGCTCGTTTCTTGGTTTATTGCTGCATGAATCTTGGTTTCCTTGGCCGATTAGGGTTTCTTCTTGGGCCAGCCGATTTGTTTAAGAAGTAAACAGCCGTTCTTGGTTCTTGGTTGTTATTTGTTGATTGGAATTCTGTTTCTTGTTCTTGGTTCTTGTTCTTGGGTGTTATTTTCGTTCTAGGGTTTGCATGGAGCAGAAGGGTGGTAATGGATTTGTTGATCGTATCAAGCAAGGGTTTCCAGCCAATCGGGTCACCAACATTGATGGGGTGCTTCCTCGTAGGGGAATTCTGAAAACTGGTTCCTCGGGAAACCCTAATGCTACAAGTTCGTCTGTTTCGTTTGATGCAAACACAACATTCAATGTTCCTTTAAATGATGTAATCAACAAAGATGGTGGTTGTTCAGCCGTGGCTTTGAATGATAACAAGGCTCTTGGATCTGATTCGTTAACTACTCAACAAGATGGAGGTTTTTCAGCCTTTGTTTCGGGTGATAACATGGTTTTTGGATCTGATTCTTTAAATATTCAAAGGGATGAAGGAAAGGAGAAAAATATGGAAAATTCAAAGCCTTCGTATGTGAGTGTTGTCCAACTTGAAAACAAGACAACTAAGGTAACATTAAGAAAATTAAATGTGGAGTCAACAATGGAAGGAGTTGATGTGGTTATCCCGGTTGAATCTGTCAAGAAAGTTAACGATAGGTTTACTAATACTTTGTTTGGTTATTTTTTGGGTAACAGACTTCCTTTTCCGGTTGTTGAGTATTTTGCTAAGAAAAAATGGAACAAATATGGGCTTACGAGACTTATGATGAATGCGAAAGGGTTTTTCTTTTTCAAGTTTCATACGGAAGTTGGGATGATGCAGCTGATTGAGGATGGTCCTTGGATGATTAGGAATGTCCCCATTATTCTTAATATTTGGACTATGGAGTCAAATTTGGAAAAGGAGGATATACGGTCTGTTCCGGTTTGGGTCAGATTACAGAATATTCCTCTGGGTGCCTTTACTGAGGAGGGTCTAAGTTTGCTCGCTTCAAGAATTGGGGATCCGATAAGTGTTGATTCTTACACTGCCAATATGTGTAAGGGATCGTGGGGAAGAAGTAGTTTTGCTAGAGTTCAAGTTGAACTTCATGCAAATCAGGACATTAAAAGGAAGCTGGTTGTTGCTGTTCCGGATACGTGGGGGGAGTCAAACAAGATCTCGGAGATTAAGATTGAATATGATTGGGAGCCCCCCAGATGTTCCTTATGTGAAGTGTTTGGCCATTCGAACACTCAATGCCCGAAACATGTTCATCATAAAAAGTTAAATGAAGAACCAATGAAAGTCACTAATGATGATGGTTTCCAGAGGGTGAAGGGAAAGAAAAAAGTTATTACGCAAGTAAAGAAACATAATCTTGTCTATCGACCGGTAGCTAAACCTGCTGTGACACAACCTGTAAATAAACCATCCTCTAAAAGCCAAGACACTAATCATCCCGTGGGTAAACCTACAACTTCTATGGCTGTGGGGGTTGAGTCAAAGGAAAAGCATTATGTCCAAACTAGTAACCGGTTTGGTAATTTGGTGGATGAACCAGAAAGTGATAAAGATGAGGATGATGTGGAGGAGCTTTTTACGGATGTGGCTAACAGTATGAAAGCGGATATTGATTCTGAGGGTGCAAGCACACCCGGTGAATTGGGTGTTTAATGGGTACTATTGCTACATGGAATATAAGAGGGTTGAACCGCCCTCTTAAACAAAAAGAGGTTCGTAAGGTAATCCAAGATAATAGTATTCAGGTGTGTGCTATTCTTGAGTCTCACGTACAATTAAATTCGGTTTTTGATGTTTGTAAGAAGATTTGTAACACTTGGGATTGGACTAGCAATGGTAGTGTTTGTGATAAAGGTACTCGGATTATTGTGGGGTGGAATACGGATCTGGTTGATCTAATGGTTATTGATTATTCGAACCAGGTTCTTCACGTTCAGTTAAAGTTTAATTTGGATAATAAGGCGATGTATTGTTCTTTCGTGTATGCTGAAAAATTGTTATTTGAAAAGAAGGGAGTTATGGCATAATCTTGCAGTTCATAAAAAAATCACTCGTGGTAAACCTTGGGCTTTACTTGGAGACTTTAATTGTGCTCTTAATTTGGAAGACAGATTACATGGTTCTTCCAAAATATCCACTGGGATGCTTGATTTTCGTGCTTGCGTTAAGAATATTGAAGTTGAGGATATAAATGGGGTCGGGCTCCAATTCACTTGGAACAATAAACCGAGAACGGGTATGGGTCTTTTCAAAAAGCTTGATAGGGTGATGGGAAACTCTAAATTCGTGGATATTTTTAATGATTCAACGGCGGTATTCCTTCCATACCGGATTTCAGACCACTCTCCATGTTTATTGAAATTCCCCTATCTTATTAAAGGTAAGCCTAAACCGTTTAAATTCCCTAATTTCTTAATTGGTAAACCGTGTTATAATGATATTATTGCTAACGGCTGGAAAATTGAGGTGAATGGTTATTACATGTTTCGCGTGGTAAAGAACCTCCAAAACTTAAAACATCCAATCCGTTCTTTGTTGCATCGACAAGGCAATCTCCACAAGAAAGCTAATGATCTAAGAACCCTTCTTGATGATTGTCAAACCCGTCTTGACATTGACCCTACTAATTTGGAGTTGATTCGGGAGCAGAGTAGTTATCTTAAGGCTTATCATGAGGCAACTAAAAATGAGGAAGAATTCCTAAAACAAAAGACTAAAGTCGATTGGTTAAAGCTTGGTGATTCTAACACTGCGTATTTTCACAATTCCTTGAAAATGCGAAACCATAGATGTCGTATTGATACTATAAGTGATGGTCAGGGCCAATTATATGAGGGATCGGATGTTCCTTCGGTGTTTGTTAATCATTTTATGAACATTTTTGGTTCGGATATGCAACCATTGAAAAAACCAGATAATCAGATTTTTACTACTAAGCTCTCGGCCTCTCAGGCGGAGCTGATGGTTAGACCTATATCCGATTTGGAAATCAAGGAAGCTTTTTTCTCTATTGGGAATACCAAAGCGCCGGGGCCTGATGGTTTTTCTTCGGCCTTCTTTAAAAGTTCTTGGGATATTGTTGGGAAAGATGTTTGTTTGGCGGTTCATGAATTTTTCAGAAAAGGAAGTCTCCTTAAACAGGTTAACCACACTATTATTGCCCTTATTCCCAAAGTGACCACCACTTTTACTCCTAATGATTTTCGTCCCATCTCGTGCTGCAACACTTTATATAAATGCATTACCAAGATTATCTCGGTTCGTATGATGAAGGGTTTGGAGTCGTTAATTGATATCAATCAGTCTGCGTTTGTTCCTGGGCGTAGAATTTCTGACAACATCCTTTTGACCCAACAATTAATGCATAATTATCACACTAATAACGGACCGCCTAGATGTGCTTTTAAAGTTGATATTCAGAAAGCTTACGATACGGTCAGTTGGGACTTCATTCTTAATATTCTATATGGGTATGGTTTCCACGATTGGATGACTCATTGGATAATGGAATGCATAACCACTTCTTCTTTTTCGATATCCATAAATGGGAATTACACGGGTTCTTTAGTGGTAAAAGAGGTCAAAGACAGGGTGATCCGATGTCTCCTTATATTTTCACGCTGGTTATGCAAGTCCTCACTTTAATTCTGCATCGGAAGGTTCGTATTGAACGCTCGTTTCGTTTTCATCGTCATTGTGAAAAATTAAATATTATCAATATTTGCTTTGCGGATGATTTGTTCCAGTTTGCTCGAGGCTATGTGGATTCTGCTAAAACTATTATGGGGGCTCTGAATGATTTCAAAGATATGTTCGGGCTTACTCCTAGTGTCCCGAAAAGTACCGCGTTTTTCAGTAATGTTTCGGATCGCGTTAAAAGTGGGATTTTGAATTTTATGCCCTTCGTTGAAGATAGGCTCCCGGTTAAATACTTGGGAGTTCCTCTTATTTCTACGAGGCTAAATTACCGTGATTGTAAGAGGTTGCTGGATCGTTTGGATAATCGGATTGGAGATTGGAAGAATAAAACTTTATCTTTTGCGGGTAAACTTCAGCTGGTCAGGTCTGTTCTGTCGTCCTTATATATTTACTGGTCTGCTGTTTTCTCTCTTCCTTCTAGACTTATCGCTGATATTGAAAAACGGATTAAAAATTTCCTTTGGGACTTTGGACACAAAAAGGGAAAGCATAAAGTTTCTTGGGATGTTGTTTGTCAGCCGAAAAGTGAAGGTGGTTTGGATATCCGGCGTATCCGGGATGTCAATAACTCTCTTCTGGTTTATCATATTTGGAGTTTAATCAATGATCGTAATTCGTTGTGGGTTAAATGGATGCATGTGTATAAAATGAAGGGGCGAAATATTTGGAGCTTGCAGATTCCAAACTCTTGTACTTGGGGGTGGAGGAAAATTCTTCAGTTTCGTCCCCGTATTAGACATTTTATATGGCATGAAATCGGTAATGGGAGATCTACTTCAGTTTGGTATGATAAATGGGATGATTTATGTCCTTTAAGTGATTATATTAACCCGAGAGCTATACATGGGGCTGGTTTGACTTTAAAAACCTGTGTCAGTGATGTTGTTCATCATAATAACTGGGGCTGGCCGCCTGATTGGATTTCGAGATTCCCTATTCTTTCGAACTTAAAGGGGGTGAGTATTTATCCGGAAAAGAGGGACAAGATCGTGGTAAGGGATGAGAATGGGACTTCAATGAATTTCTCGGCTTCAGGAATATGGCAACTTCTTCGAATCCCAGCTGATAAGGTTTCTTGGATGCATGTTGTTTGGTTCTCTCATTTTGTACCAAAACACTCCTTTATGTTGTGGATTGTGCTTCATGATAGATTGAGCACGCAGAATCGTATAATGGGGTGGAATATTGGTGGGTATCCAAATCAAAACCTGTATTGCTGCCTTTTATGTAATGGAGAGCCGGATTCTCGTAATCATCTCTTCTTTGAGTGTAAGTTCTCTTCTGAGGTTTGGAGTATTGTCAAATTGAAAGGTAAGTTTCAGGGGTGCATGAATGGTTGGGCGAATATTCTTCAATATGTGTCTCAATTTGGAATGTCCAACTCTATTGATAATGTTATTAATCGGCTGTTACTTGGGGCATCGGTTTACGTAATTTGGAAGGAACGAAATAACCGGCTTTTCAGGAACTCTTTGAAGACTCCAAAGATTGTTGCTGATGAAATCATTAAGGGTACTCGCCTAAAGCTTATGACTCTAAAGTTCAAGAATTCTGATCGGGTCAATCGGGTTCTCGAAGATTGGCACTTTCCGAGGGGAGTTTCACACCAAATTGATGATAATGGTTGATCTGTTTTTGTTATGTTTGTTTCTTTGGTTCTTGTGTAGGCTTTAGCAGTGTTTACCTTTGTTTGGTGGTTTTGGTTTTGTTTACTCTTGTATGGCATGACATACATGAGAACTAATATGGCACTTTGTCATATTACTTGTTCTTTGTTGGTTGTGTGGAATGAATTTAACCGGGTGAAACCCTTTACCCAAAAAAAAAAACTAGACTGTTAAGTTAATGTTCTTCCCATTCGTCAAGGATGTTAAACGAATGGGATGTAGTTCGTTATTTATTTGTTTGAGATTTGCAATGCAACGAAGTGGAGTCTAATTTGTTACGGAATGTGTAACGAATTAGACCCACCTTCTATATATAGAGGTTAATACCTCAGAGTAATTTAAGTTTTGAATTAACGTATCGAACCTATGTCCAATTCACCTCTCGATCAAAGCTTCATATATAATCTATTACTAATATATATCTAATACACCTAATACATATAATATATACGAATTAAGAGTAATCTATAAGAACTAGATCCTATTACGGAATTAGATCTATGGTTAAATCGTTCTAGATCTGATTGAACCATTGGTTCAACAAGTGGTATCATAGCTTCGATGCTCTTGATTACTCTTGATTTGATGTTATTTGATTGATAATTGAAGTGATTCAATTGTTTTTGATTTTATTTAGTTTATAATGAATTCAATCGAATTAGCTGTTGATTTGGTTGATTATAGATTGAATTGAGGTGGATTTGTGTTCGGTAAGATATAAGGATAGTGTGTCTGATTGGAATTGAGAATTGGTATGGATATGGAAATCGGTGTGGATCTGAGTTAGCCTGAAACAGATTTTGTGTTTGGTTCAAATGTATTCGGATTTGGTTAATTTAGTCTACAAGATGTTGCGATTGGGATTCACGCTGTGTGTTATATTGAGGTTGTATTACAGATTTCTGTTGGTTATGAGTGTTCTTAGTTTTTCCATATTTCTTGAAATTGATGATGAATATTTGAAGATCTTCATCATCTGTTGAAGATTCGTTAACTTTAAGTAATTCATATCACAATTCGTTATCAAGTTTACTTCGTTTTACTTGATTCGTTAGACACGTAGTCTGATTCGTTAACATATTCTCTAAAAAACTTTTGCCACATAGCAAAGTTTGTTGTAACTGCTTAACAACCTAATTCGTTGTAAACTGTTACTGGTTCGTTAACTGGTGCTTATTCATCACTTTGATTCGTCAAATTAATTTGTCACTTTGATTCGTCAAACTGATTCGCCACTTTGATTCGTCATTTTGAATCGTCAACTGTTTGATTTGATTCGTTAGTGACGTATCCTTGATTCGTTATTAACTCTTTATAATCTAATTCATTGTGATACTGTTACTGGTTCGTTATTCTGATACAAATCAATTCGTTATACTCGGTTCATTAGAATAACTGTTCACAATTCATTACATTTCTTGTTCACAGTTCGTTATAAATCTTTCATTTTCAGTCCTTGAAGTTTGAATTATTGTTCACTTTGATCTAGTTATTTACAATGACTGGTTTGTATGCATTAGCTTCTCAGAACGTACTCATGCAGAAAATGCTACAGTTGGATACTTAAATTGGATCTCATTCCAAATGTCAACGACAGATGAAATTCAGTGACTTTGCAAAATGGGAACCTTGTTTTCGTGCTCATCTCGTTCTGTTCATCCTGACTGTTCCTATTGTCTTGATGAGGTGTACACTGTACCTATGACTGGTGATGAGACTACTGGTTTTACCCCTATGGCCAATTCACAATATTCTCAAGAGGAAAAGAAGGCTTTGGAGATCGAAACAAAAGCGTATTCGACTCTTACTATGGCATTACCCGATAATATATTTCATCAAGTTGGAAGTATCAAGATTAGTGCTTCGTTTAATTGTTGAAATGGACAAGTTAAAGATTGAACCTTCTGAATCTGACAAGATAGATACGATTAAAGGTGCTTTACCTAGTTCATACTCAACATTCTTAATGGTGTTGAAAGAGAATAATTATTTCAATAATGAAGATTTTACTGCTTCTAAGTTTATGCAAAAGATTGAAACTCGGGAATATGATCTAAAGTGTCAATAATCATCTAAGAAAAGTCAAGATCTATCTTTTTAAGGTGGAACTATGCCTTTAAGTTCAACAATATCTCCGATCACTGCATTTCTCACTCAAAATGAAAATGAAAAATGCAACAACTTATTGTGATCCGTGTGCATGTTTCTTGACATCTGGAAGTTCTGGGTCATCTGCTGCTTCTGGTTCTTCTGGAGGTTTTGGATCTTCGGCTACTGCAAATCAATTCTCAGCACCACCTAATGTGAACATGAAAGAGGCTGAACAAAATTTTGCCTTTTTGTGCGCCTTCACGACTTCTTATGAGAATTTGGTTGGTAGTAAAATTGCCACAAGTGAGTTACCTGATGATGATTTTGACCAAATCGATCCTGATGATTTGGAGCTCATGGATTTAAAATGGAATATGGCAATGATAGTAAGAAAAGTGAATAAATTCATGCAAAGAACTGGCAAAGATCTTCCATCATTGAACAAAAAGGTTTGTTTTGATAAGCTGAAAGTTAAATGTTTTAACTGTCAAGACTTTGGACACTTTGCCAAAGAATGTGACAAACCAAAGAAAGAGTACACTGGTCCTCGTAGTCATGATAGAAGTTCTTCTATGAAAACGGGTAATGATGCTGATACGTCTTCTGAAAAGAAACCATCTGCTTCTGGAACACAAGCATTGATGACTGCTGATGGAACTGATTGGTCACAAAGGTTGCTGTGCAATGAAAATCAAGCAAACTTGGCTATGTTCGAGTCAACTGAGAATTTCCTAGATGCTAGTGGGAATGAGCTATCTTTTGACAATGACACTGGGTCTGATTCTGATGATTCATGTGCAATGCATCTATGTTTGCTTGTATGGCCAAAATTAACGAAGTTAGTTCTTCTGTTCCTATCTCTGTTAATGTGCCTTGTGTTGATTGCGAAAAAAATAAGCCTAAGTTAGAATCATTGAAAAATCATAATGATTGTTTAGTAAGAGAAATTGCTTCACTTAAGTATACTTATAGACAATCTTTAGAATCTCAAATGAGATCTAGGGAGAAAATTGAAGCATTGTCGATAAGTAATCATGATCTCAAATCTGAGTTGTCAGTCAAAATGAAAATTAAAGATAAAAAATTTCTTGAAATATTGAAACATCGTTCTAAGATAACTGAGCTTGAGAATGAAGTTCTTGAGTTGAAAAATAAGTTGGGCAAATTTAGAAATTCATCATTTTTGCAAAATTAGATAATTGGAGTATCTGGTAAGCAAAAGGATTCTAAAAAGGGTGTAGGTTTTGTTGAAGTACCACCACCATTTCATAATGATTATACATCAAATCCATTTGCTAGAAAAGAAGAATAAGTGATTATGAATGAATCTGTTGATTCAGAAAAACCTAAACCAGTAAAAACATATAATGTTAAAGACCAAATATCAACTCAAAAACATCATGTTGAAAGCAACAAAGTTTTTGTAGAAAATGTTGAGAAAGTTATCATTGAGGATGTGTTTGAACTAGAAGTGATACACAAAAACAAGAACATTCCAAGTTCGAATCACATTTTATGTGAACCTCTTGAATGTGCGGAGACTGTGTATGGTTCACACACAACTCAAGTAAAAAAGGAGGAACAGGTTAAGGCTAAACCAGTGAAAGCCAAGAAAGTAGAAAAACATAAAATTTCTGATGAGGATTTGATGCGTTTTATCAATACTACTTCTCTTAAGCCATCAACTGGTCGTGTGTTTAAGCTTAAAGGAATAAGCACAATGTTCACTGTGAAAGACATTCCAATCGATATCATCAAACCCGAATTGATTAAAAGTGTCTTTCACAATGAAACTTCTAAGGTACAAGACCTTGAAAACAAGTTAGTGAAATCTAAGACATCAAAAGTGGTAGATCCGTTGATAAAAACGAAAAGTTTGTTAAAATCTGCTAAAAATGTTCAGTTTTTAAAGTCAAATGGAACTGATTATTTACAAAGCTTTATAAATTTTTCAAATTTGGATTTTTATATGAAACGGAAATCTGTGACTTTTGATGACTTGGATAAGGGTCCAATTACTGGAGTTTATCATTAACCTTCAATTACAACTGTTTCTACTAAGCCATCACCTGCACGTGTTAAAATGAGAATTTGCTTTCTCTGTGGTGAGCATGGTCATGTGGTCAGAAACTGTGGTTTGAAGAAATCCCAAAATCTTCATCCATTTATCAAGGAACAATCCAAATTCGTTCCTTTGATTTAGGAGATTTTGAGACAACCAACGTCGTTTGATGATGAAACTCACATTATGTTTTCTGATGTGAATCATCAAAAGGTGATTCTTGTTAATGAGAATGCAAGTTATGACACTGAACCAATTTGCAAAAATGTGAATGCGAATATTGTTCAAGCTTCTTACTTACGACGAAAGTAAAAAAGACCTGTGACATACTCACAAGTGGCTAAACAACATTCAGATTCACTTAATGTTAAGCTTCCAAGAGAAACTCAAGAGGTGCCCAAGACTGAGGCCTAGGCTGCCTTTTTGAACCAATCATTTTCTTTTCATGTGTAGGATTCATCCAAGACCATCTCTGGTGAAAACTGGATAATGGATAGTGGATGCTCTCGTCACATTACTGGCAACATTGATCTTTTAACAAATGTAAAAATAAACAAGGAGGGTATGTTGCGTTTGTAGGTAATTCGGGAGGTATGATCACAAAAGAGGGCGATGTGTCAAATGGGAGTATCACGTTTGAAAAAGTCAACTATTATGATAAAGTTGATCATAATTTATTTAGTGTATCATAAATAGGTGATAAGAAATACCCTACCGTATTTAATGATAAAGAATGTTATTCTAAAACCGGGATATGTTATTCCCTAGGACATGGTTGTCATGCGATCCCCTCGATCGAATAACATTTATGTGCTGAATATATCTTCTAAAGTATCAACTTCTGTGGAAACGTGTTTTGTTTCTAAGGAAACTGAGAAGGACATGATTCTCTGTCATAGAAGGATGGGTAATATTCATGTTAGGAAGATGAAGTATTTAATGGAAAATGACTTGGTTGAAGGTGTTCCTTGAAACATTTTAAATTATCCGACCACTGTGTTGCTTGTAAAAAGGGCAAACATAAAAAGAATTCACACCCATCTAAGTTAATCAATAACATTGACACTCCATTAGAACGACTTCATATGGATTTGTTCGGTCCTGTGAATCGTGCGAGTATCACTGGGGATTGGTATTATTTAGTAGTCACTGATGACTATTCAAGATATTCATGGGTTTTATTCATGAGTTCAAAATATCAGACACCCATTCTGGTACGGAGTTTAAAAACAATGTGTTGGATTTCTTCAGTATTCAAAAGGGAATTCATAGTGAATATAGTGCTCCTTACGTACCACAACAGAATGGGGTGGCTGAAGGAAAAACAGAACTTTGATTGAAGCAACAAGAACTATGCTTGCAGATTCGAAGCTTCCTATTCAATTCTAGAACGAGGCTGTGAATACTGCTTGCCGTATGCTTAATCGAGTTTTGACTGCGAAGAAGCTTCAAAAAACGAGTTATGAGCTTCTGAACAAGAGTGAACCTAATTTAAAGTACTTGGAACCATTTGGATGTCCTTGTATTATGTTGAAGAAACTTGCGGGAAAATTCGAAGGAAAAGCTAGTGAAGGTTATTTCTTGTGTTACGCATCACTAAGAAGAGAGTATTTAACTTTACCTCAGGTTGTGTAGAGGAGGGTACCATGTTTATTGTCAAAGGTACACCACACCTTCCTAAGGAAAAGATCCTAATTGGATGTTTGATTATGAGAGTTTATTTAATTCTTTTACTCAAATGGAGGATCAACCAGATGAAAATCTGGTTCGTGCGTATTCAGAAGATCAATTCTTACCTCCAAGATCTTCTAGTTCTGTTTATGTTGATGCTTCGCAAGATGATCTTCCTGTTACATCTAAAGTGATTTCGATTTCATCAAATGAAGGTCATTTTGTTGATTCTTCCTCGGCTCCATTACCCGAAACACATGAGATTGGTGAATCGTCTTACGATGATGAGGAGAATCTCGCTAATTTAACATACAATGTTGTTCCTGAGAATCCCACTCTTAGGATTCATAATTATCATCCAAAGGGCAGCATCATTGGGGAACTTGATGTGGGTGTGCAAACACGTCATCAAGTTGCTACTTCAAGTGAGAATAATGTATTGCGTGCTTATACGAATTTACATTGCTCTGGAATCGTAAATCTTGCCAAATACACTTGCTTTCTATCCCAAGTAGAGCCAACAATGACTCGTATGGTACTTGAAGATCCTTCTTGGGTAGAAGCAATGCTAGAGGAATTGCAACAATTTAAGCGACTGGGTGTATGGGATCTTATCGATAAACCTGCTAGAGTTAAGAAGCCTATTCCTTCCTAGTGGGTATTTAAATGTAAAAAGGACGATCATGGGGTGATCGTGAGAAACAAAGCATGGTTAGTGGTGCATGGTTTCCATCAACAAGAAGGAATAGACTACACTGATGTATATGATCTGGTTGCAAGATTGGAAGCTATACGAATATTTTTAGCTTATGCGGCTTACAAGAATATTAAAGTCTATCAAATGGATGTGAAAAATGCTTTTCTCAATGGCGAATTACAAGAGGAAGTGTTTGTTCTACAACCTCCTGGCTTTGAAGATTCTGATTATCAGTACCGAGTTTACCGTTTAAACAAGGCCCTATATGGTCTACACCAAGCCCCGAGAGCTTGTTATGGCACGCTTGCCGACCATCTGACTGATAACGGCTTCAAGCGAGGGACTGTTGAATGCATTGTATTTTATAAGAATATTGGTTATGATCTTCTCCTCGTTCAGATATATGTCAAGGACATTATCTTTGGGTCAACAAATGACAAGTTATGTAAGGAGTTTGAGAATTCAATGCAAACAATGTTCGAAATGAGCTCAATGGGAGAGATGAACTTCTTTTTAGGGTTGCTGGTTCATCAGTCTGAGAAAGGAATCTTTTTTCACCAGACTAAGTACGTGAACGATGTCTTGAGCCGATTCAAGATAACTGCCGGAAAAATCCCTTCAACTCCTTTCCCCACGGGTCACAATTGAATTAGAGGATACTATCGATCCTTCCCTTTATCGAGCTATGATTGGTTCCTTAATGTATCTTACTGCTTCTCGACCTGACATAATGTTTGCAGTTTCTTTATGTGCTAGGTACCAAGCACGTCCTCGAGTGACTCACCTGGCAGCGGTCAAGCGTATTCTGCAATATCCGAGGGCTAATCCTGACAACAGTTTATGGTACCCCAAGGATGATAACTTTGAACTCACCGCATTTTCTGACTCAGACTATGGAGGGTGCAACTTCAATTTCAAATAGACTACAGCAGGGTGTCAATTCTTAGGAAGCCGACTTGTTTCCGGGAAGTGTAAGAAGCAGACCACACGGTCTCCCCTTCAACCGCTGAGGCATAATATGTGGCAGCCTCGAGTGCTGTTCACAGGTTTTATAGATCAAACAACATCTGCGCGACTACGGTTTGAAGTTTCTTACTACTCGAATTTTAATTGATAACTCTGCTGCCATTAGCATCACCAAAAATCCCGTACAACACTCTAAAACGAAACATATTGAAATTCGATATCATTTCATACATATCATGTTATTTGTCCATTGCTTGATGATTGTGCATGGGATTCTTACCAAGGTAGATTCCTTCTCTGATTGGTTTCGATCTTGTTTAATTGTTTATTTTTTTTCTTAGTTTAATCTTAGTTTAAAAACCCCCTTTAAACATTAATAATAAATAGTCGTGTCGTAAGTCGAGTCTAATTAGTTAATTAACGTAATTCATAGAGTCCTGTGGGTTCAATATTCCGGACTTACTTAGCTTTAGTACAATTGACCGGTTCACTTGCCGGTGTTTCGTGTAGTTGAGTCTTAAGTCTAGTTTTTATTACTTGTTTAGTTTAGTTAATATTTAATTGACTGTTTCTAGAACATCAAGTTTTTTTGCGCCGTTGCCGGGGACTCTTGAATTGCGTTATTATTAGTTGGACTTATTTGCTATATACGTGCTATTTGTTTTATTTTTGTTTGAGTCATAGGAGTCTAATTAAATCTTAGTTTAATTTAGTTTTAGTTTTTATTTTTAGTCTGCTCACTTAGTCCGTTGCGTCCTTAAGGTTTATGCCACATCTTCGTTCACAAGGACCACCGTCGGAAGCTACTTCTACACCGAAATCATCACCATCCACTTCGCCACCGGAAAGTCCGAGAAGTCAACCAGACGTTTAGATGGCCGACAATAGAACAATTGCTGCTCAAGCCTTCGATGGCTTAACCGGAAACGAGTAATGCATCGTCGTTCCCTAGATCGACAACCCCAACTCGTGGCAAATTCCGTCATACGTCATGAACAACATCGTTCAAACCAATCAGTTTCATGGGAGTGAAGACGAGGATGCACCGGCTCATATTTACCGACTTTACCGCATTTTGAAAACTTTCAATCTACAAGGTGCTACTGAAGATGCTCTATTCTTACATCTATTTCCGTTTTCACTTGCGGGTAAAGCTGCTGTTTGGCTTGACACTCAACCACCTGGCACGTTTACTACTTGGGAGGCGTTACGTTCAGCGTTTATCAAGAAGTACTTCTCACCTGCTAAAGCGGCAGTTCTTCGCGATCAAATTCATTCTTTTTACATGGAACCGGGGGAGAAATATTGTCATGCTCGGGAGCGTTTTCAGAACATGCTTGCTCGTTTCTCACAGAATGGTCTCACACCATGGGCTCTCGTGGAGAAATTTTACAATAGGCTGAACTACGAAACCCAAGTTCGTTTCGACACGGCCGCGGGAGGAAGTTTACTGGCGAAGAAAAATGTCACCGAGTGTAACGAGATATTTGAGAGCTTCGCTCAATCGGACCTTGCGAAAGAGCCACATTGCGGGAATTCAACTCCCGTCCGCAGTACATCCTTATCCGCTCGAGGTATACACCAGGTTAATATGGTGACTAGTGTGGCTGCTGCTTTGGAATCACTAACCCGAGAGGTTAAGGAGCTGAAGGCCAAGGTGGACAGGTGTGAGTTTTGTAGAGGTGGACATGGTACGTTGGAGTGCCCGGTGATGAATCAACAGGTCGATTTTGTTGCTAGTCAGAACAGGTTTCCCAACAATTATTACAATCAGAGTTGGAATACCTACAAGAACCCGAATCAGAATAATTCTAACTGGCGTCCGTCGGGTGCACCACCCGGATTTCAAAATTCTTATAATCAAGGACAAGGTCAGTATTTCAATAATAATAACACCGATGGTACTGATGTTCAAAATAATGTGCAGGATTCGAACGGTGGAATTGAGCGTTTGGTAGAGATGATGAAGCTAATCTTGGAGAGAGATCAAGTTACACAGAAAAAGTTAGTCGAACACGATTTGCTCTTCAAGAATCAACAATATTCTATTCTCGATATTCAAAGAACTGTTGGTGATATTGCTCATTGTTTAGAAGAAAGGCCCCCAGGTCAGTTTTCAGGTATCACTCAAACTAATCCCGCTGCTCAATTGAACGCCATCTCCACTTGTAGTGGTAGGGTTTTTGGTCCGGAGGTAGTTAGTAGAGAAATTAGGGAAGATAGGGACGATGAGTTGATAGATGAGGAGATAGAGGTAGAGGCTCCAGGTAAGTCACATAGTACAACACCAATCATAGAGCCGCAAGTTAAGAAAAACACCGATAAGAAGCCGGTTGGAGCCCGGCCACCACCACACACCATTGACCTAGCCTATGTCCCGTATCCAGCTCGTCTAAAGAATCAAAAGTATACGAAAGATTACGGGCATTTTCTTAATATATTTTGCCAATTGAATGTCAACCTTCCATTCGTAGAAGTCCTTCAGCATATGCCTAAGTACTCCAAATTTTTGAAAGACCTTCTTAAAAGAAAGGATAAGTTGGAGGAGCTATCGAGTGTGCCCTTAAATGGAGAGTGTTCGGCAGTAGTTCTCAATAAAGTACCAGAGAAATTACCCGACCCCGGTGTTTTTACCATTCCATGCCCTTTCGGAAGTGACACGACATGTCAATCATTAGCCGATCTAGGAGCTAGTATAAACCTCATGCCGTATTCTTTATATGAAAAGCTTGACCTAGGAGAGCTCACCCCTACTCGTGACGTTGTCTTTAGTCGATCGTTCCGTTAAGTATCCGAGGGGTGTCATAGAGAATTTTCTCGTTAAGGTAGATCATTTGGGTTTCCCCATAGATTTTGTTGTTTTAGATATGGAGGCCGACGAGAGAGTTCCAATCATTTTAGGTTGTCCATTCTTACGTACTGCTAGAACGGTCATTGACGTGTTTGAAGGAAAGATCACTCTTAGAGCCGGTGATGATAGTGACACCTATTTGGCTAAGTCAATGAGACATCCGAGTGGTCAAGACGGTCTTATTGATCCATGTCACCCAGTTTACTCGATAGAAACAGTTATCTAGGGAATGGGCCCTAGTCTTGACGATTCTCGTTCTGTAAGTTTAAGTGTGGGGAAGGAGCGAGCGGTTTCGAGCTCTTGGGTAATGGTGAAGCATGTTGGAGAAAAAGGTGGTGGTAAGCTAAAGATTGAGAAGGTTCGTGGTGTTAGAAAGAAGAAGACCAAGATTGATGAATGGTCGGATCGTGATTCTGTATCTTTAAGGGCATTGGAGTTCTACCAAGGTGGAGGAAGATCCACTCGGTCTGCCACGTGATTCGCATAGCATGGATTCTTGAGTGAAAACTCAAGTGTAGAGTTTGTAGATTTTTCTTTATTTTAATTTTTATTTTTTTAGTTTCGTTGAGTCATCGAGTCGCTAACGTAGTATTTTGTAGTTCGTCGTTGCTTTGGCGTTTTTGAGATTTTCTAGGTAAAAGAGAGATTGAATGAGCTAGAGAGACGATCCCCCAAGGAAGAACTTAATGAAAAAGACAAGTATGGGGATGATGGAGCAGTGGAGAAGTATACTTCATGCTTATTTATTTTCTCCTGATTATTATATTTTATATATTTATTGGTGAAATACTTTAATTGCTTAATATCTATCGTTACGATAAGATACATTTTTAGATATGTTTGTTTGTTTTGTTTGGCCGCTTACGTTCGTGAGAAAAGGTGTTACCAATTGCTAAGCACGTTCGTAGTTGGAGGGCATTCATGGAAGAAGACTTTGGCATCATGTTTCATGCGCATATGACCAGCTAAGTTTTTTTCCATTATCTAGCATTTTATTTTTTTTTTATTTTGTTTTTATAATTAACTTTTAGAGTCTTAGTTTTTGTAGTCCGACTTTATTTTATTTTTATTTTAAGTCGTCCTTATCCTCGCATTGAGGACAATGCAAAATTTAAGTGTGGGGATATGATATTTGAGTCGTAGTTTAAATCGAGTTTATGTTTAAAATAAAAATAAATAAATAAAAAATTTTGAAAAAAAATTGAAAAATATTTTAAAAATGTCTCTTGAATCTAGTTTTTTTGCGTTAAAGTGGGAAATGAGGATATTTATCGGAAATAGGTTTTCAAACTACTAATAATATGAGATAAATAAAGAAAACACACTTAACTTGGGATGTGTCGGTAGGCTCAGCCTTGAAAATGAAAGGGCAAATTTGATAAAATGGTTAAAACGGAAATCTTTTGAGGGTAAAAAATTTTGTCCGTGGAAGATAAGTAATGAAAGGTCGGGCCATACTCAAGCCTCAATTATTGGTATGAAAAGTGGAAATGTCATAAATTTTAAAAATCTGAATACGTTATCATATGACGCTTGGGTAGGTTTAACGTTAGAGTATGCTGTGTAGCATGTGATATAAATTTAAAACTGCTAGTTTAGTATTTTACACCACATCGGCGTATGGTTTTATAACCTTAAATATTGTATTGATGGGATGCTTCGGGTCTGGAGACCATGGGTCTGTATGTAATCTATTCATCTGGGTATTCACAATTCCTAGGTGGGGTTGTGGATATTTAAAATAAAGCCAAAAATAGCAAACCCTTATAAGTCTATAAACATGATCACAAAAGTACAAAAGTACAACTACACTACAGACTTGATCATCCACGCTGTTAGCCATGTGGGGTCCCCTTGCTCGCATCTCATTACCATTAAGAAATGGACCACAAGGGACACGCTACATGTAAGCCCAACAGATGAAATTTTGCATACTCACCTATGGTGATGGGTTCGGGGTATTGCTTGATAACGGGGGTATGTCATGTTGTGGAGAACACTAGCTATTAATTAATTGAACCTTAATCGTATCAAATGGCAACTTGGTAGACTTTGATGCTTAAGCTTAGGTGGATAAACAATACCCTTGATCGTCTTAACTATTCATGAAAAAATATAGCAACAAAAGTTTTAATTCTGCTAATTTTGAGGTTTAAGTCAAGTTGGGGTGGCCTGGTCCGGTCAAAGCTGAAAATAAGCGGGTCTTAATTGTGTAAACCACTGAGTACTAATTTTCGGATCTTATTTATCCCGGTAAAGATTAAGGCATGGGTTTAAGTGGATAACAATATCGATGATCGCGGTTTTTGCGTTCTTCTAAGCTTTAAAAATTAACCTATATGTTTGTAAGACTATATTTTCCTATTCTGATCCAACTGCATTAGATTTTTTAAGGGACGAAAAAAGAGTAAGTGTGGGGATATCTGATATACGTCTATTTATACATCTCGAATCCCATGTAAAGTTGTGTTTCCTTAATGTTTTTAGTTCGTTTTAGTTCGAGTTTCATTTATCTTTTATTATTTAAGGTTTTGAGTCAAGTTTTATCTATTTATCATGTTTTATATCTTTTGGTGTCTTGAGTGTTAAACTTTAATTCTTTCTATCTTTCATGTGAAGGTTAAGTTCGTGTTTTGTTCGTATTGCTCGTTAATGATTACATGATTACCTCATTAATGTTTTGTTATGTTTTCATATATGTGGTGGCTTGGAGAAACAAGGGAAGCAAGTTCTAGAAGGTTCTAAGCGTTACTTGGAGTTCAAGGAAGAATAATATCAAGATTTGCCAACAAAGAACAAGAAATAACATGAAAAATTCATGGAACCCTCCAAGAGTGCACCGTACAGCGCGAAGGCAAGCTCAAGGGGGGCCGCACGGTGCCTAGGCCTCCCTGGTCAGCCATCTTTGCAACTCCAAGCCCGTTACTCGCTTATATAAAAATCTTTTATAAACCTAGCCGATTTGAAGCACTATTGCAGCAGATTTTGAGCCAATTTCCAAGGGTTTGAAGGTTTTTTGGAGGCTATGAAGAGAGGAGATCAGAGAGATTTCATACAATTGTTCAAGGATCGATTAAGAAGGGTTATTTCGTTCTTTTTCATCATCCTTGTTCATTATCTTTCATGATGTTTCTCTTTGTTCTTTGGTTTAGTTATTTGTCTTTGATTATAACTATGCTAGGCTAGACTTCATGTCTACCTAGGTTTGATGAACATGTGTTGATATGATTCTTGCTTTGGACTAATGATTTGGTTATGGTTTCGTTATTTTAATCGTAAAAGACTTGATTTTGCTTTCATGATGCATATGAGTATTTGTTATCTTGATTGATTATTAACTATTGCTTCACATAGATCTTATATCTCTTGATTGTGTTCAGGGTTTATGTTTAATCATTACTTGGTGTTTTGATTATTATGATTGAATGGGCCCATTAGATCATAGAAGCAAGTGACAGTTGGTTAGGGTTTTGAATGTTCTGCTAAATTCCAATAGCTGTAAGGTGAGGAGTTATTCATGTGTCTTGGTCAATTTTATGCTAGGATAGATAGTGACAATATTCTTGCTTAGTGTGTTGATCCTTGTTCATGATGTCGTGTTTAGCCTATCAAGTTATCTAGGGTTTAGTGTTTCGTGAGATTACTTGCTTTAGATACTATTAATCAACCCTATTTGATAACCGTGAGGAAATCAATATTACTGATTACTTAATAATCTAATAATTGTTCTTTGGGATTTCGTTGGATTCAGTCAAGGGTCCTTTAGGGTTTGTTTGATGAATACGTTTAGAAATCAGTTTCCATATCTTGTTATTTGTCCATTGCATGATGATTGTTGATGCATGGGATTCTTACCAAGGTAGATTCCTTCTCTGATTGGTTTCGATCATGTGATTAATTGCTTTCTTCTTGTTTAATTGTTTATTTGCTTTCTTAGTTTAATCTTAGTTTAAAAACCCCCTTTAAACATTAATAATAAATAGTCGTATCGTAAGTCGAGTCTAATTAGTTAATTAACGTAATTCATAGAGTCCTGTGGGTTCGATATTCCGGACTTACTTAGCTTTAGTACAATTGACCGGTTCACTTGCCGGTGTTTTGTGTAGTTGAGTCTTAAGTCTAGTTTTTATTACTTGTTTAGTTTAGTTAATATTTAATTGATTGTTTCTAGCACATCAAAAGGAATGCAAGTTGATGATGGAACAGGTAAAGGAAAGAAGAGATATGATGTTGTGAGTGAGAAGAAAGAGAAGTTGATTGTAAGGAGTTGGACAAGAAACAATTAATCAAGTCTCAAAGTTTCGAAAAATCATTTTACCCTGCAGATTCATTACCAACTTAAAAGAAAAGACAGATTAAGTGGAAGGTTTTCAAAAGAAAACATGGAAAAGAATTCAATGGTGATGAAAAGTTCCTTATTAAAAGTGGTTATGAACCAAGAGCGTTCCTTTGGAAGCCCAAAGATAAGTCCCCAAAAGTGATTTTAAGAAGGTAAACAATTACTCAAGAATGCACAAGTCTAAAAGAAGAAATATGATGTTGTGAGTGAGATGAAAGAGAAGTTGATTGCAAAGAAGTTGGACAAGAAACAATCAATCAAGTATCAAAGTTCCGAAAAATCATTTGACCCTACAGATTCATTAGCAACTGACAAGAAAAGACTAATCAAAAGGAAGGTTTTCAAAAGAAAACAAGGAAAAGAACATAATGGTGATGAAAATTTCCTTACAAAAAGTGGTTATGAACCAAGAGGGTTCCTTTGGAAGCCCAAAGATTAGTGCCCAAAAGTGATTTTAAGAAGGGAAACAATTATTCAAGAATGCACAAGCATTGTTCCCTACTATGGAAAACACTTTGAGACTGGTTGTGAGACAGATGATTCATGTGAATTAATATATGAAGATCCCAAACCAACTCCAACTGCAATTGATGTTGCCGCTTCTGATGATTTACAAGCTAGTATTGCTTGTGATTCATCACAATATTAATCCACTTTGTTTTAACTTTACAGGAAAAATTCACATAGATCAATGACGTAGGGTATATGAATAGTGGATGTTCCAGGAACATGTCCTCTGATAAAAGATCACTTGTGTTGGGATCAAGAATTGATCAAGGAATATTGGTATCTTCTCAACCTCCTCGAAGAAATGGCTAAGTATGGAATTCGAGCAAACTTGACACTTTGAGCAAGCCTAGAACTTATTCAAGCAAGGTATCTTACTTTCGAGCAAGGTTATCTTCTAGAATTCTTCTATTTGTTAATTCGAGCAGACTACACTTCATCAAGCAAGGTTGTTCTTCAAGTCTAGAAAGGTTTGTTTCAGAGAAAACCCTTGACTTAACCAAGCTTAAGCCAAGTAATCTGGTGGGTTTGGCAAGGTTTCAATAAACAGGGATCTCAAGCACACTTGTAGGAAGTTGATGGAATTATACTAAGGGCTTTAATTAGCAAGGTTCAATATCGAGCAAGCTATAGTGTCACCGGCACACTTAGTTTGTTTGAATAAGTTAAAGACAAAAGGATGATTCTTTATTATATGATTTAATTGATGTTTGGTGTGGCCACCGATTTGTATGTTTTTGTCAAGTCGTGACTAGGTCAAATGGATGAAAAATTCCTTGTTCCCTTTGGTGGAATAAGGTGGAGGAAATCCCCTAGCAGTTTATCTGTCCTTAAGGTGGGATGTTACTTGGGTCCTTTACTTTTTGTTTAGCGACTTGAGGTGAGGAGACTCGTGTTGCGTGCTTGACGGAGGATGTTATTTTTATAAGGATGGTTGTTGAAAAGTATTATATAGTTTATGATTGATCATGTTTTTATGAGGAGGATGTATGAAAGTAATATTATATATTTTAATGATTAATGATTTTTTAAATTCCTTTTTATTTAAGCATGAACTCACTCAGCTTAAGCTGACTTTGTTTGCATGTTAGATTGATTTCAGGTTAGGCAAAGATTGGATACTTCTTGGACATGCAAGGAGCTACCCGACATTGGATGATGACATTTCTAGTCAAAGACTCTATTTAAATATTTTAAAGTTTATGTATTTATTTACTGAGTAAGATTGTTAACATAAAGAATTATTTAGTTTGAATTTTATGTCTCCGCTGTGTAGACTTGAGTTTTTAATTAAATAAATGTACAATTTGTATTATTCAATTTAAAAATCCTCTTTGGGTTTTGGAAATTCGAGTTGAAAGACTTCTGCTGTTTGCTTTTAGATTAAATGAGCTCTTTTTAACATGTACAATTAAACTTCTACGGAATGATTACCAACTGTGGGACTCCCGGGTTTTGGGGTCTTACACAAACAAACAATAATCAATTTCAATATGAGAATAGAACACTTTTACACCTTAACAGATTGTAGATCTGAAAAATGAAGAACATAGTTGCTGGCGTCGTTAACCAATGTAGTAGTGCTCAGCTGACGTCATCATCATCTTCTTCAAAATCAGCAAATAATCAGGAATAACTTCACCATCAGCAACAATAGAATATTCCCAAGGGCAAAACCAAAGCTCTGATACCACTTATCAATCTTATAACCAACAACAGAGTGTTGACAAGATGGTTACGAGGAATGCTCATGTGAAGACCTGATGAACATCAAAAGCGGAATCAATGATATTCAAGGTATTGCTAAACGAGGACAAATAAATTGAACACAAACAAGTCACTCAAAAGCTTTCCATTAATATTATCTAAGAATACATTGAAGATCTATTAGGGTTTCTAGGTGGAATATTAGGTGTGAGGCTACTTTCACTACAAATACTCCTTTTAGAAGAAAGTTTTCAGCCGTCAAATCACTCAATATTCGCTCAGGTGTCGTCATGTCTCGTCAAATAATTGTGACATAAACTTTCCTTAAATAGACATAGCTGACACCTTCTAGATACCCTAACGATTGTTACAAAACATATTCAAACGTATTCAAAAATATTACAAGTGTTAAAGGTCTTCGAGTAAGCTTTCATCCTTTTCGATCAGACCTTGTAACCATAAGTGTGCTTGGACCAATTCTCCGAGCAAGCTTTACTTAGAATATTTTCCTTAGAAAATATTCTTAAAGCAGACTTCAATCTTCATAATAAAATCAAACTTATCTCGATAGTATCCTACGAGCAAACATGTTCTCCTTTGATCCTTTCAACCTTTTGTCTTTAACTTATTTGAACAAACTAAGTGTGCTGGTGATACTGTAGCTTGCTCGAGGTTGAACCTTGCTCGTGGAAGTCATTAGAATAAATCCATCATAACTTCCTTCAAGTGTGCTTGGAGCACTGTTTATTGAACCTTGCTCGATCTACCAATATACTTGGTTTCATCTTGGATAAGTCAAGTGTTTTCCCGGAAACAAAACTTACTCGACTGAAGAACAACCTTCCTTGATGAAGTGTAGTTTGCTCGAACTAAGACTTAGAAGAATTCTAGAAGATAACTTGCTCGAAAGTAAAATACCTTGCTTGATTAAGTTCTAGGCTTGCCCGAAGTGCTAAGTTTGCTCGTATTCCATACTTAGCCATTTCTTTGAGGAGGTTGACAAGATTCAAATCTTCCTTGGTCAAATCTTGATCCCAACAAACTTCAACACTTTCAGTAACTATCTCGGGACCCAAAACCATTTCGCTATAAGTAGTAATGGCTTTCAATTGAGCTGCTAGATTCGATAGAATATTACCTGAAAACTGTCTCAAAGGCCTTTCGTCGAGACGCCGAGCAATATCACCAACGGACCTTTGAAGGTCAAGTAACGATGATTGTTGATTCTTAAGAAGTAGGTCGTGCTCGGCGAACTTTTTCTGTGTAACTTAATCACTTTCAAGGATTTGCTTTTTCATTCAAATCTTCTAGTCGTCCAATTCCACCACCCGATTCCTACACATTACTTTGAACATTAGAATTATTATTATTATTATTATTATTATTATTATTATTAAAATACTGACCTTGTCCTTAATTATAAGCATTTTGAAAACCAGGCGGTGCACTTGATGGACGCTAGTTGGAATTATTCTTATTCAGGTTCTTGTAGGTGTTCCAATATTTGTTGTTTTTATAATTTTTGGAAAACCTGTTCTGACCAGCAACAAAATTCATCTCTTGATTCATCAATTGGCAATCCAAAGTACCATGCCACCCATACAAAACTCACACTTATCCACATTGGTCTTAAGTTCCTTCACCTCTCTAGTCAAAGATTCCAAAGTAGCGGCCACACTAGTGTCCAGATTAACCTAGTACACACCTCGAGCAGATGAGGGTGTACTAGTGATAGGAGTGGAATTCCCGCGATGTGGCAGTTTGGCGTATGGGCAAAGCTTTCAAACATCTCAAAACACTGGTGACATTCTTTCTATCCGTAATATTTTCTCCCACAGCTGTGTCGAAACAAGCTTGGGTTTCGTAGGTCAACCCATTGTAAATATCTCAACGAGATAACATGGTGTGAGACCATTTTGTGAACAACGAAACTGGAGATTCTGAAAGCGGTCCCAAGCCTCACAATATGGTTCATCCGGCTCCATGTGATAGGAGTGGGTCTAATCACGTAGATGAGCTGCTTTAGCATGTGGGAAGTATTTCTTGATAAATATTGAACGTAGTGCTTCCCAAGTAGTGAATGTGCCAGGTGGCTGAGTGTCGAGCCTAAGAGTTGCCTTTCCTACCAGTGAAAAAGGGAAAAGATGTAAGAAAATAGCATCTTATGTTGCACCTTGTAAATTAAATGTTTTAGGAACGAAGCAGAGCTGGTTAATGTGTGCTAGTGCATCTTCGTCATCATGCCCATGAAATTTGTTAGTTTCAAGAGAGAGTTCATGACGTATGATGAAATTTGCAATGAGTTTGGATTGTTGATCTCGGAAATGATGATGGACGACTGGTTTCCGGTAAAAAGTCTTGCACAACTACTGTTATGTTATCGGCCATTTGAACTTCTGGTTGGATTCTCAGATTTGATAGTGGTGAACTATGTGGTGATCACTTTGGTGTAGAACCAGACTCGGACGGCTGTTTCTCTGCTGATGAACTAGCCTCGGTCTTCGACGCAGAAAATCAAAGATTATTCAGTGGTGGTCCTTGCGAACGAAGATGTGGCATATACCTGTAAAACGTAACCGACCAAGTAAGTAGACTAAAAATAAAATTAATACAAAAATAAACTTAAATTAAATTAGACTCCTGCGACTCAAACGAAAATAAAACAAATAGCATGTATGTAACAAGTAAGTCTAATCGAATCTAATAACGCAATCTCCAAGACTCTCTGGCAACGGTATCAAAAACCTGATGTTGTAAAAGTTGTCAAACAAATTATTAACTAAAATAGGCTAATATAGACACTAAGTAATACTCTAGACTCTTAAACTTAACTTAAAATACTAACCGGCAAATGTACCGGTCGAATCTAGTACAGCTAAGTAAGTCCGGATAGGAATCCACAAGACTCTATAAATTACGTTACCAGCAAACTAGACGCTACTAACTAACATGACTATTTAGATATTATTATTAACGGGGTTTTTTTTTAACTAAGGAATATTAAACTAAACTTAACCCTAGTTAAATTAAATTATAATAAAACTTAATGATTACTTATAAACCCTAATGAATATTTAAATAATAAACTAATAGAAACCCTAATTTAACTAAAAGATTAATAAACTAGTAAATTAATTTGGATAAAATCAGATGATAAAAGTTACTAACTAGGCTAGAAACCCCTATGTTATGGCTATCAATAACTAGGAAAATTAAGTTATGGAATTGAGATCGTATAAACCCTTGTAAGACAACCCGAACAGGGCCCTTGACCCTTCTCAAGAAGATACCTATGAGTTTCTAACAAGTTTTAAGACACATCAGTTTTATCTATTAAACTCCATTACGTTTATTTAATTATTTGTGTTTAAGTATCTTTATAGTGAGATCCTATCTTACAGTGCGGAAATCAAAGATAGCTAAGCAAACCCAATTGACTTATAAGACTAAGTTGACAAATCAAACCTAGACGGACTCCTTACAAAGAACTAAATCTAACAATCCTAATCGACAAAGATCTATCAATAACCTATCACTTTACAACTTTTTAGGATAAACAGTAAGGTCTATCATTTAAATAGTTTTATTGTTTCTCTGTTCTTATTTGAATTAAATCATAAACTAGTAAAGAAAGCAAAGTAAATAACCTAACAAAACCCTATCCTATGAAACAATCAACAAGGGTAATGTGAAACAATAAATCTAAGTAAATAAAACCATGTAATCATATGAATCAACTTAATCAAACTCAACAGTTTACTTAAAACATAAAATCCATAACGAACATAATCCCAATCAAAATCCAACCAAATAAAGGTTCATCATGACCTAGGTATTTTTATTAAGTTTAGCCTATCATCATATAATCAACATCAAACAAATAATATAGAATAATAAAACATGGTGAAATAATAAAGAATGGAAAATCAAAGGTGATAGAACCCGTAATCTTCATTCTCGAATGTCTTACTCTTCACCAGATGCTATCTTGCCTTCAAAACCGCCTAGAATCTCAAATAATAGCTCAAGTAAACTCCAAATTCGTCTGGTGGCTGTAGGTTATTGTTCAGGTTAAGGTTAGGGATGTTTATATACTGAAACAGGGCCCAATACTGAGCAAAACCGAGAAACATTCTGGAAAAATTGGGATCTAAATGCCGCGCAGCTAAGTCTGCCCCTGGTAGCGCAGCGCGGCGTGCTTCTAGCTGGTCTAACCGGCCTAGTCCGACCGGTTCTTCTTTTGGTTCCTTTCGTGACTTGTTCCGACTTCTCGTCTTGGCTATTTTGACTCGTTTTTCGGCATTTTTTTTTCCATGATTAACTCCTGGAACCTACAAAACACAATAATGTTTGTAATATATATTTTTATTATTATATCGAACAAAAACTAATAAAATATAATAGGGAAACATATATATTTGTTATTATATTAGGCTTCCAGCTTAAATATTTTTAAGTTAGGGTTTATCGCTATAAAACTTATGTTTGTTTGAAAATGGGTTTTATTCCTAGTTTATGAGCAATTATGGTGTTTTTATAACTCACATCATTTTTCTAACTACGGCCCCGATGAAATAATTCGCTTCAAATTTATTTTAATAATCACTGATATGTAACACCCTGGCTTAAGATGAAACGCCTGAGTGTGACGTAAAGATTGCTCAAAATGCATGTGATACTATTAATGGAAATATTATCATTAATTAATTTAAACGTTAAGTACATAAGTTTATAACAAGAAATACAAGGAATAGACAAGAACAATTTAGGAACTTGTCCATTTATTATACCCTAAGTTCTAATGTTTTCTCCGAGTATCATCCTCTAATAATGGGACCTGTAGCATATATATAAAATAAAGTCAACTAAATGAATAGTTAGTGAGTTCACACAAGTTTGGATATAAATACATAAAAACCATACAATTTCATGCACAAGTGTAATCGAGCAAGTAAAGTCCTTTCCAGTTGGTAATAACCAACGTACTCGGATAATCGCACAAGAATGGTCCTTTTCATTTGGTAACAACCAACATTCTCGGATAAAGAGGACCTTTTCCACTCATAACAAAATGGTCCTGAGTTCAAAGGGGGGCGTATGATCATGCTTATTGAGGCTACCACATGCAAGTAAACTCGAGCAAGTAATCAAATAAACACACAAGTCTATGTAATGAATTGTAGTTTTATAAATGAATAACTAAACAATTGATAGGATATATATGATAACCCCGAAATGTGCAAAAGCGTTAAAAGGGGGTGTCAGAAACTCACCTTTGAGATTGAATTCAACTTGAAATAATAACCGAAAGCAAGTTAACAAACCAGAGCGATCGAATCTAACAAACTATAAATAATAACGAAGATACAAAATCAAGGACTAGCTACCGGGATTATAAAGTTAATTAAATTGGTTTTAGATATTTGGCACTATTTTAATATATATTTTATTAAGTTATGGCATTTGATATATAATACTATTTTAAGCTTTAACGGAATTTTAACAATTTATTATTATTTTAATACTACTTAACTTTTAATTTAACACGAGATTGAGGATTATAACGTTCATGGAATATTGACTTTAACGGAAATTTTAACTTGAAAACATATAAGTTAGCGTTATAAAGTTAAGGAAATGATATTTAATAATATAATATTAATCAGGTTTTCAAGAAACTTTAACGGAAACAAAAGTTGGTTTTTAGATGGAAAATGATAAATACAAATTATAACTAATTTTATTTAACATAAAATGATATTATTTAATTTATAATGATTTTAAATATATATATTTGATTTATATAATAAATAAATAAAAGAAAATGTTTAAAAAACAAAATACCACAAAGATATTTCCTGACCCAGGTTCGAACCCGGGTAAATCTGTTTATAAAAATGTGACAAAACCATTTGGAGAAGCTTGTTAGTTGGTTTAAGAACAGAAACAAAAATATATGTATTAACATAAAATTTCATCTTCTTCCCCAAATAAAACATAGATTGCAATCCGTTTATTGATTCCATGTTTAGTCGAATTAGGTTGGGGATTTTATTTTTCGGCTTAAAAAGATTCTAAAACATATAATACCTACATGTAATTGTTGTTGATTTATGGTGAACCACGGTGGCCGGAGTAGTGAACTTGGAGATCAATTATAGGTTCTAGAGAGTATGTTAGATTAGTTTGATGATAGGGACGAGTTTAGATGATGATTAGAAGCCTATTTATAAGATTCAGTTGGCCGTATCGTGTTAAATAATCATCAATATATATTGATTAAAATTCGGCGGTTTCCCGGTTAATTCACAGATTGATTAGATGTTAAAACATGTTATTATGGGTGATTATACGTTTGCCGTTATGGACAATAGGTGTTACGAGCTTCTAATTGGGTTAAAACGGATGTTTTGCTTGCATTTGGAGGCTCGTCGGAGTCGAATCCCGGTGGCCGGAATCCTGTGGCCAGAAAAATGGGAAACATGGATGGCTGGGTTGGGTTCTTATATTTTAATAATATAATTTAAATATACTTACATATTAAGCCCTCAACTTTCATATTCCTTTAAAACATAAATTAAAATATAATTGCAATTTGAATCCTTATGTTTGAAATGCTTTAAAATTGTAATAAAAAGATATACGCTTGGATATTTTCATATTATACCCGGATAATTTGGAAATTGGTTAAACGAAGACTTAAATCTCAGAGCTTTGAACAAAAAAAATGGAACCGAACGGATAATAAAGATAAATCATCATGAATAATATAGTAATGATAAACGACAAGTGAGAATATATTGAAACAACAAAATAGGTCGGTTTAACGAATATAAATACCAAAACCTTAAATTACATGAAACGAAACTTGTTAATTATATAAAAAAAATTATATAAAAATAAAATCAAAACAGAAAATTTATAATGGGTCGGGTTTTCGGGTTTGAAAATTAACGAATGTTACATAATACCACCACTCAATGTTTACGGGACTTCTCCCGGGGTATAGGGATCGGGGGCTATGACAGCTGAAGTGGTATCAGAGCAACTGGTTTAAGAAATATGGGTACTTTAATAATACCTAATCTTAAAATTTAGAGTTAGGAAATAAATGTATTAACCCGTGTGTTAACTATATGGATAAGATTCTAACCATACGTTAATATAAATAAATATGAATTGTATGTTGGAGTTCGTTGTTTTATTGTTCTTAATTAACAGCTTGAGCGAGCTCAATGAAGCTTTCAAAAGCATATTCGTTAACACTACGAATATGGAAGTAGGAAATCCTATGGTATTCCAATCACAACCTCCAGAGAAACCAAAAGCAAAAGGGAGAAGAAGACTTAAAGATTGGTAAAGAGGAATGAGGAGGAAAAAGAAGGAAAGAACAACACTTGAAGCACAACCCTCTCAACAAAAACCTCTTTCACCAGTACCAATGCGAGAAAGACTAGGCAGATGACTAGATGAATGTGAAATTTTGGAACCAATAATAAATGATATATGTAAAGGTACCTCAATCAATCCAACCATACCATCTCAAACCCATGAAAATACACTCCCCTAATGACATCACTAGCCAACACTAGATGGAAGAATGCTGGACCAATGATTGGCAATTCCATACCTTGATGAGAAATCCTTATGCATAATTGGAAGCCAAAACATCCAACTACCCCAATATGACAATAGAGAATACGCCGGAGCTATGCTACTATAGGGAATAATTTATAAACACCGGCAACATGATATGGAACATTGGGGAGGATATCACTTGGAAATATTATGACCGAGAACCCAACAAATAAAGACTACTAACATATTTATATATTCATTATCATAATTTCTTTCTTGTAAAATATAATGATGCATATATAAGAAAAAGAGTAACAGTCGCAATGATTGACGGTTTTGACATACTTTGTGTCTATGTGTTATTTGTGCCTATAATTTATTAATATCTTGTTTACTTTATTAGTTACTTATGATATTAATAATTTCTTCTTGTTTGCAACTCAGATGTCCCATGAAGTTTCCTCTAACCAAAACAATCATTAAAATGAGAACAATCATGAAAACGAGCACAATCATGAAAATTCTTATCAAGAAAGTGCTCTGAATATGAAGGCAATTGAAAATATGATAGCTTATAGAATCCCTTATGCAATTCCTCAAATTGTTGAAGCAATTAGGCATCCCATAACTATAAATAGGGATAAGACTAAGAGTAACAAACTAAAGGCCAACCCTGAGGCTAGTAACAGTGTAAATGGTGGAAATAGAAATCCATTACCCAAAAAGTCAAAAGTTAGTTGTTGTACTTACAATGATTTCTTGGCCTCTAAGCTAACCGAATTTTTTGGAAATGAAGAATCTATTTCAGAACTGCGTTGGTTATAAAAGACAGAAGGTATTATAAGAATCAGTAAATGTGTTGAAAAAGATAAGATATTGTACGCTTTAAATCTTTTCATTAATGAAGCATTAAAATGGTGGAACACTGTTCTCCAACCAAAAGTAAGTAACATAGTTTATACTATGATCTAGGAAGAATTAAAAGAAATAGTATCAAAGAAATTTGTCCTCCTCATGAAAGAGAAAATATTGCTACCATGTTATTAAACCACAAGATGAAAGGTGTGAAATGTCGTGAGTATACGAGAAAATTCTTCGAATATGCAAAAATGTTACCGGCTTTGGCTTCGCCAGAATTAGTACTAATTTCTCGTTATATTTGGGGATTAGTAGGTGAAATTCGTGATCTAGTAAATTTGGCTAGACCTTACACTATTGAGGAGACAGTTGAGCTAGCCAATATCATGATAGAGGGTATATCGAAAGAAAGGAGCAGGTTAACCCTATTCTCAGCCTTTCTGTAAAATCTGCAGAAAAAGGCATTCAGGAATATGCGCTTTTAAGAAAATAAGTATTGCAATTACTGCAAGATGGTTGGTTGACCTGAGCTCGTAGACTCACTCAAATATAAACAAATTACACTAACTAGCGGGTACCAAACATAGGTAGTTTGTGGAAAATGTGTTACCAAGTACCTTTGTAAATTAACTATATTAAAACTAAGTGAAAAAAATAAACTTCTATGATTTGATTGTTTGCGTTTGATTAACTAAATAAAAACACTTAGCAAGTTTTTAAATCACGGACGAAAGAATATGTTGTCCGTCGGTTTCAGGTTTCTAGGAATGTTAAAACAAACATTTATTATGAGATGAACAATAAAAACATAGTTCGTGATTATATGATTAATTGTGAGAAATGGGGACTAAGTACGTAGATTATAAAACGGAAGGTAATCACTAAAAGATCGATTAATTTATCCAATCCCGAATCCCACCCGATTAATCCGAATTGCTTAAATCACCAAGAACAAACGGTTCAGAACACGAATCAACAAACTAACAATTTATCTATCAATACATGAGCACCATAGCAATAAAATCAATAAGATTAAACTACTATCTCAGAAATCAGATAAACATTCATTAACATTCAAAACGAAACCTTACAATCAGAGGGAAAACACAAAGAAACTTAGCCAAGCAAGATTTGGTTCGTCATCTATTCGACTATAGAGTGTATATGAATCAAAAACGGATATTCCATTATTACACAACCCAAAATAATGTTATGTAACCTCAAAATAGCCCTTAAGTCATCTCTAATTGAAAAACAAGTGAAAAAGATAACCTAAAAGTCATCCAAAAACAGGTTTAATACACTGTTACAATTCCTACGCCAAGCCCACCATTAGCTACCGTGGCCACCATAGCTTACGGTGGCCTTTTAACTCCCTACGGTGGGTTATATCTGCCCTACAGTGGTAGATTGTGGCCAGATTCCACCGTAGCTTACGATGGCTACCTTAAGCTACGGCGGGTGTCTTGATCGCCTCTCTATTCCTTTGTTAAACGTCCATCTTTCATTTCCCGACGTCATCATTTTGGCTTGCTTCATTATTGGCATGACATCCACTTCTTTTACGTCTTTCGTACCAAAAATAACATTTCACCGTTGTCATCCAATTCCCTAAAATAAACCAAAAAAATGTATGAGTATCAATGTTCTTTTAACACTTAAGGGTTGTCTAACGGACCACCCGTCACATCCCCACACTTACACGTTGCTTGCCCTCAAGTAACACATTATTTTTTTTAACACATTAACTCATTCCAACAAAGCCCATCTCGGTTAAGGTCCCAAATCATACCCAATTCCCATGTGTTTCATATCTGCTCTATTAACATGTTTATATTCATCAAACATAAATATTCAACCAAAACCACACATGTTTCCTATTTTTCTTTCACGCAACACACCCCTAATGAACTTTCCACTCGATAACTTCTTCAAAGCTAGCATGATGTGCTAGTCCACCCAAATGCAAGTGTGCAAATCCACAATAATAAGCTTGTGTAACTATCGAACCTCCAACTGATAAATGCTTAGACACTCCTGCAAATCAAGAGGACTTATCATGCTTAGACAACTATATACACTACTAACTTTTCTCTTTCTTATTTTTTCGCTCCATACTTTGATCAATGGATCTTAGATTGTTGAATTTTTTTAAACTACTACACAAAATAACAAAACTTCATAGCAGTTTACCAAACAAAAATACAAATATAAGAAATAACCTACTAAGCCGGATCATCTCGCAAATGTAACAAAACGTGAACAATTCACGGGGTGTTAATTGATAAAAAAAATAAGTCCAATAATGGCTTCTAAAGGAACCAACACCCCGCCACTCTCGTTAATCACGCTCATATGTACAATGTATGAGGCCCAACCCCGAAACCCACACTCGCACACATCCAGAAGAGACTGCACCAAAGTGTCTCTATCATTTTTGCACTCATGAAGAGCTAAGGTCTTGGAATGCATTCATTATACAAGTTTGATGTGTTGCCAAAATAGAGCGTTTTATCCCGTTTTTGTGTTGTTTTATGCGTAAACCTTTAACGAATAAAACTTTTTCTTATATGAAATTAAATGTTTGTGTATATGATAGGTCCCATAGAGAGTGAAAAATCGAGTTTAATGAAGAAAGAATCAGCTCAAACGGGATTCGGATGAAGCCGGTATGCGCGTTTGAAGATAAACGAGTCAGAAAACGAAGAAACGAGCACCCAGGACCTGGCCGCGCTACGCAACCAAGTCAAGCATCCATGCCCACACTATGCGACGTCCCACATGTCCCAAAGGCTGCCAAGAATGTTCCGGAATCAGCGACCCCATCTATTTTCTCTTCTGGTGGGCCTTGTGGGCTTGTTTTAACCTATTTTATATTAGACCGTCAATTTGTTTCTTACCTAGATAGACGGTTTCTCCATTGTAAGTTAAGTTTCTAAGTTAGGAAAGTTTTGTCTGTCAGTTCCGTCAGTCTAGTTAAGTAAGTTAAGTAAATTAATTTAGTTAAAGTAATTTTGGTCAAGTAGTTTAATTATTAAAAATCAATTTAAAAAATTATTATTCTTAGGAAGAGGTCTTGTCTAGGGTTTAGTGATCATAGGCGTTCTCACGTGTCCTTGTGTTCGATACTCAGACTTCTTAGTTCTATATTACTTACGATCGGTACACTTGCCGGTTGTGTGTGGTTTTATTAGGAAAATATGTTTTAAAATTTAAAGCTTAGTTGTGAGTCTCGTAGAAAGAAACACCCTTTAGACACACATCAAAGTTTTAACAGGAAGAGTCACACTTCTAAATTCAAATAATGCCAACAATGATAACCAGTGGTATAAAGTTCCAACCCGAAATTTTGTTACTAGCATGTTACGTGAGATAAATAACCAAAAACATGTTACTGTTGGATGAAATTCTAACACCATTTTTTTAAAAACTCAGAAACACTCACACAAGGGAAACATGACCATGAAAAGGGACCTTTACCTCAACGCATCTTTTAACCACAAACAAAAAATTTTTCTCAAAAATTCTGAAATTTTCTCAAAAATTCTAAAATTTTCTCAAAAATTTCTCCATATCCCCACACTTGGGATACATTGTCCCCAATGTATGATTTTGGCACATACTTTTTTATTTTATTTTTTTTTTACCTTTTTATTTTTTTTTTAATTTTTAAATTTCAAATAAATTTTATACCCCCATCGGACCACAACCCCAAAATCAATATCACACATAACTCCACCGAAACCATCCAAAACATCAACAATACAAAAAGAAATAGTAACGATATACAAAATAGTACAAGAGAACACCTGGTCAATAGTAGTGCTGCTGAGGTGGCGGAATATGGATGTCATCATAACCGAGAACTCGTCGAATCCAAATGCTCCTTGCTCATTACCACCTTCTTCACCTCCTTGTTACGAGGCACCTTGACGTTGACCTTGGTTGGGACTCACCCACATGGAATGATGCAATGGTGACGTAGGGTATGACGCACTACCATCATACGGTGGTAAGGTAGTTTAATCCACAATTGACGGGTCAGCCATGACTGGTTGCCCCGCATGCCACGCATCATACATTGTTCGCTGTCGATTATCAATGTAACGGTTATTCATCTCATGTTTGAAATCATAAGCACTAGTTCGGTTACATTTTTCTTGGCGGTCATAGCTTTGCTTCAATGCTTTCTCCATACTTGCACCCATATATGTTTGTTGATCAAAGATGGTTTGGGAAAATTCAGACCAATCCACAAACGTAGGTGGTCGATGTCGCTCCACCACCTGTTGCATGGTCCCCTAGTAGGCCCAATTTGAATCATACGGTCGTTGTGCATAATCGAACACACTTCCCAAATAACTTGATTGACGACCAAGTTGCCTTTCACCTTTACTCGAACCCGCTTTCTTCGTATCCATAGGGGTCACATGCGAATTATCTTAATAATCCTCATCACCACTTTCACCTTCCTCTTCACTCTAGGGGTCATCATTTTCACCCACTTGAAACGGTCTTGCATCTGCCTTCAATACTCTGCACTTTCTTCCATCACTTTATATTCCCAACCAGCCCCAAAACGTGTCACATTAAACGTTTTAAACCACTTGTATGAACCCTTATCACCATTATTAATTGTCCCATACATCTTAAACAACGCGGTAATTAATCGACAATAAGGTATTATTTTCCTATACACACAGTTTCTGCAACTCCATACATTATTCATCACCAAAAACCGATATAGAATAAATGGTGATCCATGTAACATTGTGTATAAGATCGGTACCTCAGGATATCTTACTTCCAACCTGTCACCCCGTCGTGGAATGATATTGTGCGTACTTATCACCAACATCAACTTCGTTTCAATCCTCAGACTCTTCCGATAAAGCTTCCCATGGTATGTTCCCGGCATGAACATGTAATCCAACATACTATTCAACATCGGATGCTTTTTAGGCTCAAAATACAAATCATTCAAACTTGTGAACAAATATCGATTTGTGGGCTTGCTATTAAACTTTGCAACCCGTCTTAAACTATCAAACGAAAAATCTACATCAATTCCGTTCACAGTACATATTAGTTTCGTCTTTAATTGAATTACTACCAGAAACACGCCTTAAATTAGCAACCCATTCTTGTATCTCAGCATCAAATAAATTGCTCGTCTCCTGATCATAACACTTTAAAGCGGCTTCCCAACCCAATGCTTGGAACTTAAGGGTAACCCCAAACGAACCAAAATCCGACTTCTAAACTTATTTTTCACAAATGAATGCATCTTTCTGCTGTTCTAAAGCATTCATTTGATTATAAAACAGTTCTGCTTGCCATTCCACCCACCGGTTGATTTGTTAAAGACACAGATGTCCAAATTGGTTTCTCGCCTCTCTGCTCCTCTTATTCCTCTGCTACGTCCGACTGTGATATTAATCTTCTTTGTTTTTGTAATCACAACAAACAACAACCAAGGAACAAATTATACTATCTTGAACCTTAAAACATCCCCACACTTGCTTGACACTATGGTTGTAGATGTAAGTTAAGCACAATATTCATCTCTTTCAAAACTTTTAAGCATTATGTCAACTAAGTAAAAAAAAATTGCCCAACAATATGTTTGAATCAATAACTTAACATCTAGAACCACAACCCATTCAAACACACAAGTCCAAATCATTCAAAACTTCAAGCAAGTGTGGATGCAAAACTATTATAAACAACTAACAATTTTCCTCTAAATACACATTCAAGAATGAAAAGAAATTGCATATCTTGGTGTTGTAAAAGATGAGGATGACAAAAGCTTCAATATAAACCAAAAACCCCAAAACTTTCTGACCAAGTTGTCCAAATAAACAAAACTACTCTAAACTAAAATATACAACAAACCTGGGCCTCTTAGTTTGATTCCACATCCGGTGAGCGTAAGAATTAACTTAACCTATCAACATCAAGAATGTTGATTTCCCTTCCTTCCAAGTAAGGCTTGAGTCGTTGTCCATTCACCACTTGCTTAGTTTGGTCTTGAGCATCTTCTATCTCCACCTCACCAAACCAACCCACTCGTGTAACGATATATGGACCCATCCTTTACTCTTTAGCTTACCTGGAAATAACTTCAACCTCGAATTATACAACTACACCTTTTGACCCACTACAAAAGTTCTTTTCTCTTAATTTTGCATCATGAACCTTTTTAAGTTTGTCTTTATATGCGGAACACATTCGTATGCTTCGTCGCGGATTTCTTCGATTTCATTCAATTGCAACCTTTTTTAACTCTCCCGCATCCTAATAATCTGCATTAACAGTGTCGATCGCCCATAGCGCCCTATGCGCTAACTTCATTGGTATTTGACACCCTTTCCCATATACTAACTGATAAGGAGTTGTACCAATGGGAGTTTTGTAGGCGGTCCGGTATGCCTACAACACATCATCTAATTTAAATGACCAATCCTTTCTATCAACACGTACCGTCTTCATCAAAATTTCTTTTATTTATCACTTGAACACTTCGACTTGTCCACTCCTTTTGCAGATGATATGGAGTAGCAATGCGGTGATTCACATTATATCGTTTTTAGAGCTTCCCAAAGTTAAAATTTTGGAAATGTGACCCACCATCAATAATGATAACCCACGGAATACCAAAATGAGCAAAAACGTTTAATTGGACGAATTTGCACACCACCGAATGACCGTTAGTTCTCGTGGCTATCGCTTTGACCCACTTTGACACGTAATCCACTGCAACCAAAAAATACAAAAGCTTGTTTGAACTTGGAAATGGGCCCATAAAATCAATGCCCCACACAGCAAAAATCTCTATCAAAAAAATTGGTTGCAATGGCATTTCATTCCTCTTCGAAATACTACCCTTCTTTTGGCAATTTAAACAATGTCGGGCATACTCACTTGCATCCTTGAAGATGGTGGGCCAATTAAACCCACATTGAAGTACCTGGTAAACCATTTTCGGACCACTAAAATGACCCCCACACGCCTGTGCATGTGCAAGAGTTACGACCTATGATACCACATTGTCGGGAATACACGTCCGAATTACTTGATCCGACCCAATCTGGAAAAGTTCCAGGTCATCCCAAATATAATATACCACATGGGCCATGAATCGATGCCTTCTTTTCTTTATCCAATGACTTGGAATAGACCTCGTGGCTAAATAATTTAAAAAATGAGCGTATCACGGTGTGCTAGACACGGCTACCAATGGTTCATTGGGAAACCTTTCGTTTATTTCCATCATGTCATCAACGCCTTCTAATGGAATTCGGGATAAGTGATCCGCTACTAAATTTTCACACCCTATTTTATTACGAACTTCCAAATCAAATTATTGCAAAAGAAACACCCACTGAATCAAACGTGCCTATGCATCCTTCTTCTCCCTCAAATACTGAAACGCACTACGATCCGGATAAATAATCACCTTACTCCCCCAAATATATGAGCGAAACTTATCCAAAGCATACACCACAACGAGCACTTCTTTTTTAGTGGTGGTGTAAATAAGTTGTTCTTCGGATAATGTCATGCTTGCATAATAAATTACCATCGACTTCCTATCAATCTGTTGACCTAAAGCCGCTCCTATGGTGCTATCACTAGCATTACACATAATTTCAAAGGGATTTTTCCAATCCGGTGGTTACAAAATGGGAGCTTTCACCAATTGTTCCTTCAAAACAATAAATGTGTGCAAACAATCATTAGTAAAATCAAAAGGGGCATCTTTTAACAACAAATTACAGTAAGGTTTTAGGTACTACCTGTGTAGGACTTACCCGAGCACTATCCGAAATAGGATAAATAATTCTCTCATCTGACCATTTGATTACCTCCTACTTCACAACTTCCCTCAAATTGGGCTTCAGCCTTCTTTGAGTCTCACGAGTCGGTTTTGCATCATTTTTTATGATAATTTATGCATGACTATGGATGGACTAATTACTTTTAAGTCGGCAATTGTCCAACCTATAGCCTCCTTGTTCATCTTCAGAACCTTTAACAACTCTTGCTCTTGAATCTCATCCAAATTAGAGGCAATAATGATCGGTAATGTGTCATTATCCCCCAAAACCGCATACTTCAAATCACTAGGCAGGTCTTTCAAATAAAATTTCGATGGACATTCCAATGAAGGTTTTGTATCCGAGTTGATTTCAGCATGTACACTTTCAATTTGATGGGTTCATGGCGGTCGCCCCTCTTGCGCCGCTAACACTTCGTGATGTTTTTCTTCCATCATCAATGCACAAAGGCATACCTATTCAGAAAAATCACAAACACATGCTTCCAAAGCGTCTTTTTCCTAATCGTATGGCTCACAAATGTCAACTATATTTACCATAAAACACTCATACCCACATAATGAATTAGAACCGTTAGTGAAAACACTTAATCTCATTTTTCTATTTCCAAAAGTCATATTAACTGTTCCCGATCGACAGTCAATAATAGGATGAGCAGTGTTTAAAAATGGTTAACCCAATATGACATTTTATTGTTGAGTCAAGTCAATCAACCGAGGAGTAATCCAAGACCAAATAGGCAACCAGATAGTAAAATTCATCCACTACTATAACATCCCGCACAATCCCTCGAGGGAGTTTACGAGAAAAATCGGCTAAAATAACCGTTGTCTCAACCCGTTTAAATGGACCAAAATCGTATCGGTCATATAAACCCTCCTGTAAAATGCTTACTCCAGCTCCAAGATCAAACAACGCCCTTGACATTTGAAAATCACCAACTTGAATATTTATTAAAGGCGTTCCCGGATCTTGGAGCTTAGGAAGAAGATCCCCTTTAAAACCACACTTACCCACTCTGTCAAAT
Source organism: Bidens hawaiensis (assembly GCF_021521415.1). Lineage (NCBI taxonomy): Eukaryota > Viridiplantae > Streptophyta > Magnoliopsida > Asterales > Asteraceae > Bidens > Bidens hawaiensis. Next base: position 70,283 of record NW_027497491.1, on the reverse strand, counting down.
CAACCCGTTTCGCACTTTTTGTTGCCTCTTCGGGGTACCTAATTTTACATAAGTGGGTACTTGCTTAATTTCCTCACGTAAAGGATGATTTACCTTTAGTTGTTTGAAAACCTCCCACATTTCCACTTTTTGAGGCCCCCTTCTTGAAATTATATTTTTCTTACCCGGGTCAACTAAAGCCGAAGGAAATGGGACTTGACTTAAGCCCACTCCCTTGTATTTCTCACCCAAAATTTTTCCCAAACCCGTTTTTTCAATTACTTTTTCACAAATTTGGTCTTTAGAAACAATTGTGGGTGAGGCGTCATCCTCGTCACTTTCAACCCCCGTAAAGTCCACAACCACCCCATCAACAAAACCCGATGATAAGTTACTTTTATATTTTTCACCACTTCTCAAAACACTAACATGATTAATAGGAACATTACGAGAAGAATTATGGGAAGGATTTACCTTGGTGTCACTTGGCAGTTGACCTTTGTTTTTCTTCAAATTCGACACTTAGGTTGCAAGTTGACCAATTTGAGTGGTCAATGATTGAATAGGTTTATCACGAACTTCATCTTTTTGCATGCGAATTTCATCAAGTTGATTCCTCTTTTACATGTCTTGGTGCATCATCCTAAGCATATCCATGACTTCATTCCGACTAGAAGAACTTTGACTACTTTGATCACCACCCGATGGTTGAAATTGCCCTAGAAAATCTTGATTGTTCCCGCCTCAGAAATTTCCTTAATTGTTGTATTGTTGGCGCGGAACAAAATTCGCTTGATTCCCATGGAAATTAGGATTGAATTGGGTAGCCGTATTCCCAAAACAAAAATTTGGATGATTTCTCAACCCAGGTGGTAAGTGTTCGAGTTCATGTTATAATTTCTACCACCTCCCCCTTGACCTTGAATTGCATTTACCTCTTCCACTTGTTCTTGAACCACCATAAAAGCATCCAATGCATGACTCAATTCGTTACAATTAGTACAAACGTCAAACACCTTATTTGTAGTTTGCACCCTTCCATCATCCACGACGTGTACTTGTGTTCTTACAACTGTTGGCCTTGCTCTTCTAACAAATTGAGCCTTTCTTTTTGATGTGACCGAAATTTTCTCTAAAAACGCCCAATCATCTTACTCATAATTGTTACCAAATGTACCATTTGTGATTGATATTAAATCCCATGCATCATCCGAATTCAACCCCTCATAAAAAGCATTCAATAAGTCCAAAAGAGCAATACCACGATGAGGACAATTCTTGATCATCATGTTAAACCGTTCAAATGCATCATGAAACATCTCAACCGATCGTTGTTGAAAAGTTCTCAAACTCCTTCTTACATCATTTGTCTTTTGAGCAGTGAAAAACTTTTCCAAAAACCTTTCTTGCATGTCGGCCCAAGTATAAATCGACGCAGAAGGCAATGTATAGAACCATATTTTTTCCTTATCTTCCAATGAAAATTGAAAGAACCATCTTAACGTCATCCGATGAGAAACCTCGACCCCTAATTGTGCTGCAAATATAGTCATACGCCTCAATATGAAAGTAAGGTTCTTCCGTTGCCAAACCTTTATACTTCTGTTAACTTTGGAGTGAATTGGTTCTTACCTCAAATATTCTTCCATGTTGATTTTGAGGAATAAGCACCGGATAAGGATTACTAGTGATGACCGGTCTTAAATGAGCTTCAATTCCCCTTACCATTTCTCTATTATGTCTTCTTGGTACTGTAGGTTCCTGGACGGATCGTACACGGGATGTCGCTATCTGCGCAGGTGCGGAATCCCTGCGTAGGTAGATACGAGCGTAGAATACGTATAAAACAAACACACGAGCAATAACCGAAACACGTTAAATTGATAACCCGAACACGTGACACGAGGTCACTATTACAGACTCTGACTTGTAAACACGTAACTCTCGAACTAATCAACTGAAACGAACCCTAACCAACCTCACGATCTCTCCTCAACTGTTACGGTGAACAGTATATATAAACACGACAACTTCGCCTCAGGCGAAGTTGTCCATAACTTCGCTTGTTCAACAAGTTCGCCTGAGCGAACTTGTTAACAACTTCGCTTGTTCAACAAGTTCGCCTAAGCGAACTTGTTACAACTTCGCTCGTTACATAAACATAAACATAATCAAAAACATAATTACATTACAGACTCGATTACAAACGTTAGACTATGAACTACTGACATACATGTACCAACAGACTCCCCCTTGGCAGTAGCTTCATATCTTGATCTTCAAAGCTTGAGTCTTGTAATCTTGTATCTTTACGCGTGCGCTCCTTCTCTAACACATACCGACACCACCCTTTGATATTTCCTTGCTTGATCCTTCCAAGCAGGAATGTAGAAGATCTTCTTTTCGTTGAGCATCTTCAGATCAGCTTGCGATAGATTAACAAGATGCATCGGGTCGTAAACCCTAAGCACTTCTTGTTCATCCTCATCTTCCATTACCGCCTCCGCTGTTTCACAATCCACGAACCACCATTTTAGGTCTTTGAGCACGTCCTTGGGCATAAGCTTCATCGGTACTTCTTTAAGGCACCGGATCGGTTTATACTTCATAACCATCCAAGGCTTTCCATCAGCTCTCAAACCTCTATCCTTGTCTTCGACAAGTTTCCCCTTTTGTGGTTTCAGCAGCTCAAACTTCTTCTCCTTAATGCTCTCTTTCCATACGATCTTTCCGATGACTCTAGCCATGTTATTGTCACTTCGATTTATCAACCCCAATCTGGCTAAGTCTTTAACCGCACATTCAGGCAGTGTGTTTAATGATCTCAAAGTTCTCCTGAAGTACTGAATCCCGTCATATCTTTTGATCACGAAGAGCCGCAGCTGCTCATCATATATCCAGCAGATAATGCCTTTCTTTGCTTCAGCGTATCCCTTAATATTGTAACTCTTTTTGAACATTTTAGGGACCGCCGGTTTCTTCGTCTTTACGAACCATTGAGCACAACCTTCCTTCCAATTCGGCTGCTCTTCCCATTCAGTATCTTCCACAACTGTCTCATCACCCATATCGGGCATCTCAACCTCTGGAATCTCGTGTTCAATATCTTCATCTACTATCTCCCCTTCTTCTATCACATTTTCAACAATAATTTGCTCACCGATCTTCTCAATCTCATCACTCGGCAGCACATCTTCTTCAAGCATAAAATCATCATCATCATCTAGCTCTTTCAACGCGTCGATTACATCATCAACATCATCATCATCATCAATATCTACCACATCATCACCAGCTGCGCATGTAGACTCCCCCTCAGCTGTGGAAGTACCAAGAGCTATAGAAGTTCTTGGCAGCTCACCACCTGCACCTTCCGGTGCATTGGGATCATCGTCATGATCTTCTCTCCGTTTTGTCCTCAACTCATCTCCCCTACAGCTCATCTCCCCCTGAGATGCCAAGAACGCTTTCATAGCGTCTATGATCTTCCCATGCTCGACCAGGAGGGAGGCCTGTAGTTGGTTTGCTTCCACTAGGCTTTGAATAGTCTTGGACTGCTCAGCTACGATCCGCTCTAGTGAAGCTATCCTTTCGGAGTCTGAAGTAGGCGTTGGAGTTGGCGGGACATCAGCAGCAGAAGTGACCGCAGGTGGTACACTTGGTAACCCTGCAGTAGTAGTGACTGTAGACTCAACAAATCGTGCTACTACCACCGATGGAGTAAGCGATTGAGGTGGTAGAGACACAATTGTTGGAGTCGACGTCTGGACGGCAGTAACCTGTGCTGTAGAAGGAATAAGAGACATACCAGACAAGGCAGGTTGAGCAAAACGTACCAGCCTTGAAGTTTCTCCAGCTCCCGAACCCATACCTGTCCGTTCTCTTCTTGAACGTCTGAGCACTAGCTGAACTGCTTCTTCTTCATCATCTTCCTCGTCATCGTCGTCAACCGTTCTCATCCTCTTCCCAATCGTTCTCTCCCTAGACACCATCAATCGTCTAGCTTCAGCAAATGTCTCATCAAGATCGGAGTCAGCTACCGAAGTAACTGCTCTAGTAACATCCATGGCCTGAGAACCCGAGACATCCATATCAAACAATCCTTGGCCGCTAAAAGCAGCATCAAGGTCGACGTCTTCAGCAGTAGGCACAGCAGGCGCAGCTGATACAGCATGAGGTGCTGCCGCCTGTTGTGGTCTTGGGTCTCTGAACTCGTCCCCACCAGCAGGAACATACTCCGGGTTGACAAGATACCCGAACAGTGGAGTATGCCTGGGACGCAGCTCAGGCTTGCTTCGTGCGCTAGAAGTGCGACACTGAGCAAAGATACGCTTCGTCACACATTCAACGTATCTAATAGGGCGTCTCTGAGGTAGCAACGGAGCCACATGGTTGAGAATCATTTGTAAGAATCGAGGATACATAATAAATCGCTCACGCGCCACAGCCCTCCTCTGACGATCAATCTCGTAAAATATCAGCTGACTAAATGAATATCTTCTGTTGTAAGTCAGGGCAGTCATGGCAGACTGCATCGTCGCGCCCATTCCATCAGTTCCTGCCTTCCTCCCAGACATGCACACGATCAAGACGTGCATTAGGAAGCGCCACTGATCTAACAAAAATCCTTTTCTCCTCTGCGTGTCCCCCAACGGACCTGAATAACCCATCCTGAGATATGCCCCATCACGAAAAGGAGCGACGAACTCCGTTGGGTCATCCCTCGTTTCTTCTCCAAACTGCAAAGCCAACCGTATATCTTCTGAAGAGAACTGCACAACATGACCATTTACGGTTGTTGGTACATGTTTGTCAGTAGTTCATAGTCTTGTAATTGTAATCGAGTCTGTATTGTAATTGTGTATTTGATTATGTTTTAGATTGTGTAACTAGCAAAGTTGTCAACAAGTTTGCTCAGGCGAACTTGTTGAACAAGCGAAGTTGTCAACAAGTTCGCTCAGGCGAACTTGTTGAATATGCGAAGTTACAGACAACTTCGCCTGTGGCGAAGTTGTCGTGTATATATTCACTGTTTCAGCCGAAACGTGTAGAGGTTAAGCAGTTTAGGGTTTCAGTCAAGAGTTCGAGTTTAAGCAGACGTGTTTGCTAGTTCCAGTGTCTGTAATAGTGACTACGAGTCACGTGTTTGGTTAATAATATTACGTGTTTGATTCATTGCTTGTGTTATTCTATATCTACACTCGTAACCTACCTACGCAGGGATTCCGCACCTGCGTTGTTAGAGAACATCCCGTGTACGATCCGTTCCAGGAACCTACAATTGGTATCAGAGCCAATCGGCTCGATTGTGAGGTTCGGGATTTCACGCGGGTGTAGTTTCGTCTCGTTTGACCTATTCGCGAGACGTATTTTTGTTGGGATTGTGTTCTACTAGTGCTTGACAGTCTTTTTCAAGCCTTAGCATTGATCGGGAGCTTCTGGTTTGAAGAAAACAGATCTGGAAAAACTTCCAGGTTCATCGGGCGAACTTGTTGAATTCAGGCGAAGTTGCCGTCACTGGAATTAGGGTTTTTGGCGAAGATATAAGGTTTGGCGAAGTTAACCACAACTTCGCTCAACTCATAAGTTCGCCTTAGCGAAGTTATCCGCAACTTCGCATCACACTTAAGTTCGCAGATTTCATAAGTTCGCCTTAGCGAAGTTATCCACAACTTCGCTTACTACCCAAGTTCGCTCAACTCATAAGTTCGCCAGATCTAAGCGAAGTTAACTTTAACTTCGCCAATTCAAGCGAATTAAAGACCTCAGCGAAGTTCTCTGTTCAGCGAAGTTGACCTTCAAGCGAAGTTATCCTTAACTTCGCTTACTGAGCTGTTTTAATATTTTCTTGTTTTTTTTCAGGTTTTTCAGGTTTTACAAGGATGTCGTCTATCAACATCTCCGATTTGGTCAAGATGGAAGTTGAGGCAGGGTCAGCCACTAAGGCCCCGAGATTGATGAAGGGAACAGACTTCGTGGCATGGAAGGATAGATTCATCCAGTACATTAAATATCAGGATGCCAAAATGTGGGTGTGCATTCAAGATGGATACGTTCCTCCAACCATGCAATACGAAGGACGTGACGTGGTGAAGAAGTACAGTAAAATGGAGGACGAAGAAAAGAAAATGTATGAGGCCGAGAGCAAGGCCCATGCAGCGATAACAATGGCACTTCCTCAAGAAGTTCTCCATACGTTTCGAAAGTACACTTCTGCAAGAGAGCTTTGGGATGCTCTGGAAAACAGATTCGAGGGGAACGTAGGTATCCGTGCCTCAAAGATTAAACTCTTGAAGACCCAGTTCTCCGTCTTCAAATATTTGAAGAATGAATCTTTGGATGATATTATCACCAGATACTATCATCTAATGACAGAGCTTAGCAATTATTCGATTGCCTACCGAGAAGAAGAGATCGTCGAAAAGCTTCTCGATGCTCTCCCACCGAAGTGGGAAATGTACACCGTCCTTATGAGGGAAGACAGAGACTTTCCTAACTGTGATTTGGAAACTGCAGTAAACAAGCTCAGAACTTATGAGCTCAATATGGTTCGAAAAGAAACACCAACAGACCAGATACAAGACCCTGGTATGTATGGTGCAAAGATTAACTCAGGCTCAAGCTCGAGACCTGAATCTGCAGCTTTTTACTCAAAAGGGGAGTCAGGTCCCGACTCTCCTCATGATGGAAACGTTTCTGTAAACACGAATGGTGATGTATGTTTCGTTGCTGGAGGATCTAGTACTTCAAAGCCTCAAGCATCCACAAGTAGTTTTTCTGTAAATGCATCAAGCAATAATTATACCAAGATGCCTATGAGTGTAAAATCTGCTGAAGAGCAGTTTGCAGTCTATGCTTCATTTATTGCTTCCTACGAAAACTACATCCAGGGGAAGATTGTGGACCCTGCTGTTCTGGATGAGGATTATGACCAGATCGATGCTGATGATCTGGAGGAGATGGACTTGCAATGGCAAATGGCCATGATAGTGAGGCGAGTCAAGCGTTTCATGAATAAAACGGGGAGAAAGTTCGTTGGTGGTCGGCCCGGGTTCGACAAGTCCAAGGTAAGGTGCTACAATTGTCAACAGTACGGGCACTTTGCCAAGGAATGCAGAAATGAGAGGGTTGAACGTGGACAAGGTCGACCTACACAACACTCAGGAGTTAACAGAGAGATAAATGCCATGTTGACCAGAGAGGCAGGAGAGTACAACTGGAATCAACGCCCAAGTGGTTCTGGTGAACAGGCTAACATGGCTGAGACTGAAGCTGAAGAATGTGAGAAGGTTGAAGAAACAGAGAAAGCGAATGAAGAAGAAACCGCTTTCATGGCAAATGACAAGGATAATCGCTCCGAGGTAAGTCTTAAGACTGTTTGTACTAGTTGTGAGAATTTGTCTGAGCAACTCACAACGATAACTGATCAGTATGTCAAATTGGATGCTGAATTTAAAACGATTAAAGAAGATCACCATTTTACTAAAGCCAGAGAAAACAGTTATAAAATTAAAATTAAGGCTTGTGAAAAAGACATTCAAAGTTTAAAAACCAAACTTGCTGAGAAAGTAGAAATTATTGATCTTAGTTATGAAGTTTTGGAAGAAAAAACTAAAGTGATTGCTGATCGGGATAAACAGATTGCTGACCACCAGGTAAAGGTGGTGGAACTGAACCGCAAACTTGAGCAGTTCAGGAATTCCTCGGCCATCCTTGATCACCTCGTGAGTGATCCAGGTACCTCTGCAAAGAGGGGAGGAATCGGATATCACGAAGTTCCACCACCCTTTAACCAAAATTATACTTATAATCCAAGTGTTCAGAAATCTGTCGATTTCGAAGTTCCTCAGACAACTCCAATCAAGATTACAAAACCAAGTGTTAGCTGTGGAGAAACAAGCTCGAATGTTTCTAGTGTGAATATTTCTGTATCAGGTCCAGTCTCATCAGATTCGGATATGTTGTCCGAATCTGGTCAGACAAAAGAGAAGGTAGGTTTACCCACCGATGGAGATAAAAATGAAGTAGCTAAAAAGAATACTCCACTCAATCCGTACGTCCCACCTTATGTGAGACAAACGGATAGTAAAACTGCCTCTACATCCAAATCAACATTTGACAAGAAAGTGGAGAGACGATGTTGCTTTAGATGTAACAAATTAGGGCATTTAGTTGCAGACTGCCCTCTGAAGCCGAGATTCAGAGGTGTGAGGCCTAACAAAACTGAGAATAAGCGTAATTTTGTAAATGCTAAAATTGGAAACTTTTCAAATGTCAAAAATGTACCTAATTCAAGTTTTCATAAATACAAACCTCAGTTTTTCAACCAAACCACAAGATATAACTCTTTCAATTCTCATAGGTTTGGAAGGCATTACACTCAATCTGCAGGGAGATTCCCTAACAGGACGTACAGAAATTATCCTGATGCTAACTTGAGAAAGCCAGGATACGGGATGTATCGATCCAAGACCAATTGGTCTTGGGTCCCAAGATTCTAACTCTTTGTTTTATGGTGCAGGAACAGTTGAACAGGGCTGCAAACAATCTTTGGATTGTAGATAGCGGCTGTTCCAGGCACATGACAGGCAACAAACACTTGTTGCAAGACTTAAAACCTGTTCAGGGAGCTAGAGTTAGTTTTGCTGGTGAAAGCGGTGGAAGGATTACCGGAAGAGGAACTGTGTCGAATGGGAGAATGACACTTGAAAATGTAAACTTTGTGGAGGAATTAAAGCACAATCTGCTGAGTGTGTCGCAGATCTGTGATAAAGAATACACTGTCCATTTCACTAAGAATGAAGCGATTGTATTGAAGCCTGGTTTTCATATACCAGAAGAATGGATAGTAATGAAAGCTCCACGTGAAACGAATACATACGTGATGGATATGAGGTCTACTGAACTGGCCACCAGAGAATCCTGTTTAATGACAAAGGCAAGCGAATCAGAATCAGAATTATGGCACAGGAGAATGGGACATATTCATCTTCGTAAGATGAACTTCATTGTCAAAAATGGGCTTGTGATGGGCGTTCCCTTAAAGAGTTTTAACTTTGAAGATAAATGCATAGCGTGCAAGAAGGGAAAACAACACAAGAAAAGCCATCTCACCAAGACGATCAACTCAATTGCTGGTACTCTAGAACTACTTCATATGGATCTCTTCGGTCCGGTGAATGTACAAAGTCTAGGCGGTACCTCTTACTGCTTGGTGATAACTGATGATTACTCGCGATACTCGTGGGTATATTTTCTGAAAACGAAAGACGAGACGACTCAGATGGTAAAGAATCTCATTACAAAAGTCGAGAATGTCATGAGTAAATCAGTTAAATTCATCAGAAGCGACAATGGGACAGAGTTCAAGAACTTTGAGATGGAAATCTTTTGTCTACAGAAGGGTATTGAGCATCAATACAGCGCTCCGTATACGCCACAACAGAACGGAGTAGCTGAAAGGAAGAACCAAACGTTGATTGAAGGAGCCAGAACTATGCTGGCAGACTCAAAGCTTCCTGTGATGTTCTGGGCTGAAGCAGTGGCTACAGCCTGCTATGTTCTGAATCGGGTGTTAACAGTTAAGAGACTTGGAAAAACTTGTTACGAGCTTATGCACGGTAGGAAGCCCAACTTGTGCGGTCTTGAACCATTTGGTTCTCCTTGTTCGATTTTGAAGACTAACTCGAAATTTGGTGAAGTAGCCGATGAGGGAATCCTAGTCGGTTATGTTGTTGGGACTCCCAACAGACGGGTCTTCAATACGACAACTTGCAAGGTGGAGGTGGTTTGTAACACCGACATTACTAGTTATCAACCGCCAAAACCAAGCAATGGACCTGCTGAGCTTTTTGACTATGTTAAACTGTTTAAGTCGTTTAACGTACCTAATTTGGAAATTGCTGAAGAAGACGAAAGAGTTGTGACGAAGATGATATTTGATGAGGAAGAGGAGCTAGTGCAACATCAGATGACAGAAAAATCTCAGCCTTCCACATCAAACTCTATTGATACCCCTGCGGCCTCAACTGAAGATGAGTTTATTAATCCTTTTCACTCTCAGCCTGAAACAACCATTGATGAGATCTCTTCAAACTTGGAAGACAATTTGCATGTCAGTGCTGTTCCGACCACTAGAATTCACAAAGATCACCCACTGGAAAATGTTATAGGTGATGTGTCCTCTAGTGTACAAACCAGAAGTAGCTTGAATGAGCACACCTGTGTTTATACAAGCATTAAAGATACAGGTATTATGAATGAATGTTTGTACTCTTGCTTCATAAGCCAAATTGAACCGAAGAATTATCAAATGGCTTTGAAGGACAGCTCGTGGGTCGAAGCTATGCAAGAAGAGTTGGCTCAGTTCGAGAAAATGGAAGTTTGGTCTTTGGTTGAAAAACCAAAGAATGTGCATGCTATAGGCACGAAATGGGTGTTCAAGTGCAAGAGAGATGATAAGGGAATTATTGTGAGAAATAAGGCGAGGCTGGTTGTTAAAGGTTTTAATCAGCAAGAGGGTATTGACTACAATGAGGTTTTCGCTCCTGTTGCCCGGTTAGAAGCGATTCGATTGTTTTTGGCGTTTGCTGCTTTCAAAAAGATGAAGGTGTTTCAGTTGGATGTAAAGAGTGCGTTTCTTAACGGGAAAGTTGACGAGGTTGTGTATGTTGAGCAACCACCGGGTTTTCCTGACCCAGACTTTCCTGATCATGTATACAGGTTGAGCAAGGCGTTATATGGTTTACATCAGGCACCTCGTGCCTGGTATTCAACGTTATCGGACTACTTGCTGGAAAATGGTTTTGAAAGGGGTTTGATCGACAGTACGCTGTTTGTGAAGAGAGAAGGATGTGACTTCTTACTGGTTCAAGTCTACGTGGATGACATCATTTTTGCTGCATCAAGAGTATCCATGTGTCAAGATTTTGAGGCTGTCATGAAGAAACGATTCGAGATGAGTGCTATGGGTGAACTAACTTTCTTTCTAGGATTGCAGGTTGATCAGAAGAAAGATGGGATGTTCATTCATCAAACAAAGTATGTTCATGATGTGCTGAAAAGATTCAAGATGGAGGACAGTTCTCCATATGACACTCCAATCTGCGTCAATCACAAATTGGGAGCTGAATCAGATGGTGACGCAGATGTGGACCCTACTCTGTATCGGGCGATAATAGGTTCTTTAATGTATTTAACTGCTTCTAGGCCTGATATAATGTTTTCTGTTTGTCTTTGTGCTCGCTTTCAGGCAAACCCAAAGGAATCTCACATGAAAGGTGTGAAGAGGATTTTGCGGTATCTCAAGGGCAAGCCGAAACTAGGATTGTGGTACCCAAAGGGAGGAGACGTTGAACTGGTGGCATATACTGATTCTGATTATGGAGGTTGTAATCAGAGTCGGAAGTCAACAACAGGAGGCTGTCAGTTTCTTGGAGGAAGATTAGTTTCCTGGCAGTGCAAGAAACAGACATCAGTTGCAATTTCAACTTGCGAAGCTGAATACATGGCAGCATCCAACTGCTGCTCTCAGGTTTTATGGATTCAGCAACAATTGCGCGACTATGGTCTGAATTTCTTACTCACTCCTATTTTAATTGATAACACTGCCGCCATCTCAGTAATTAACAATCCCGTGAAGCACAGTAAAACTAAGCATATTGACATTCGTCATCACTTCATACGGGATTGTGCTGAGAAGAAACTGATCAAGATCGAAAAAGTTGATACACTTGAAAATTTGGCTGACTTGTTTACAAAAGCGTTTGATAAATCCAGATTTCAAAACCTAATTGAGCTAAATGGGATGATCAATCCCGAGTAACCATGTCTTTGTTTTTGATTCAAAAAAAAAAAAAAAAAAAAAAAAAAAAAAAAAAAAAGGTGTCTTTATTGCTTAAAATTAGTCGGTTACCTCAGTTTGATGGACATCTCCTCGGATATGTTTTGGTCCTTGTTTTCGACTTAGGAAATGAGGATAGCCATTAACCGGAAGACTGAAAGTAACTGGGGCAGTGTTGACATGTTTTTTCTTTCAGTTGCTGAAAATTAGTCGGTCATTCTTAGTAAGAAGGACACATACTTGTATGTGGTCGGTCCAGCTGATCCAATGGATCTTCAGGATAGCCGTTTACCTGATGACTTTGACATGATTGGGGTGATTGAATTCAAAATTTTTTTTAGGGAAATGAAATTACTTTTCAAGTCTATTACTTCGTAAGAAGTTCTTTGCTGTGTTTAAAAGATAATTGATCCAACCTTGGAAAATGATATATATACTGACTATGTGTGCCTAACTAGTGAAGTTATTAAGCTTAAAAGGCTTTAGAACAGTCATTGTATGTCATGGTAATTTTAATGGTGCGTAAAAGTAGATGTGATACTAACTTAAATTTACTCGAATTTACGTGGAAACTCCTTAAGAGTTTTGTATGTCTTCATACATATCTTTTCGAAGGATAGGCAGAAAAGCGACTACCCAGTCATACACGAGCCCGTGAGTGTTCTGATTCCCGTGAAGAAAGCATTTCAAGATACTGCAGTGATCCAGATTCGGGACTTGCAGTGATTTAGTACTCCGATGAAAATTCTTATGTTTGATTAAAAAAAAAAAAAAAAAAAAAAAAAAAAAAAAAAATATATATATATACATGTATAATTTTTGTACTTATGAGAAATAGTGACAATAAACACGAGAACCGAAACGTCTCAAGATTTCTCAAGTTTGGAGTAAGAAGAAAACGGGAAGCAGACAACGAGTATCTACAAGTTAATCAGACACTATGGGTCGAAGTCAATTCGGGATGACTTGGGTATAGCCAAATACGCTTTGAGAATAGATAGAAGGCATCATTACCTCTGAGTTGTTGCCAACTTAAATTTTTGAGCTTAACTGAACCTTAATCCGTATCACAGAAACAATGAAAACCATTTAAGTTATTACATGCTTACAACCTGTTTCTCTATGTCATAATACAGCCAAACACGGATCCAAGTGACAGTCACATAGTTAGTATGATTCCTGTTCGGATCTTTTCTAAAACGTAGTGGTCCCTGACTAGACTGAAATTTGATCCCTTATTTCGTTAAAATTTTATAAGTATTTTCTGTTTTTGTAGTTATATTTTTTATTGTTGGTTACTGGTTCTTGATCATTTTTGTTTAACTCTTTTTGGTAACTTATAAGGATATATCAAGATTTTTCAAACTGAAAGGGCTGTTTTTGTATATATCGGGCGAAGTTGTTGAATCGGCGAAGTTGTACTTAACTTCGCTTAGGCGAAGTTAAGAATAACTTCGCCTGAACCAACTCTGCCCTATATAATGATTTTTTTTCTGGAACAGTTGCACATATTTCAAACACTCGGCGAACATATAACAAATTTTCAATTTTTCCGGCGATCTTATTTTTCAATTTCGATTTCGATCTTGTGTTCCTTTGTTTCTACTTTACTTGTGGTATGTGTTGTCAAAACATCCTTTCATTCTCGTTATAATTTTAACCGGTTCGAGACCTCGGGTCGTCGAACACTCGAAGAACCCTCGAAACCAAGGTTTTCGACCTCACGTTACGTGTTCATGGACGACCTTTTCGTCCATACACCATTGAAATATGTTGTTCTTCATGTTTATATCGTCAAATCGGTCCGAAAACATCGGATTTCGACCTCTGAATCCGAACAGTCGCTGATTCTGTTTCAGGCGAAGTTATGGTTTTGGCGAAGTTAATCTCAACTTCGCCAGACGCTTAATTTCGCCTAGGGCGAAGTTATCCACAACTTCGCCTGGGCGAAGTTAAACACAACTTCGCCGTGGCGAAGTTATCATCAACTTCGCCTTGGCAAAGTTATCCACAACTTCGCCCTGGCGAACTTAACTGTAACTTCGCCGTGGCGAAGTTATCCTTATCTTCGCCTATATCCTTTTCTTTTAAACTGTTTTTTAGACGAATTTACTGATGATGCGAAGTTGTCCCCAACTTCGCCTCAACTTTAATTTCGCCTGTGTATCTTACATCACAACTTCGCACTTGCTACACTGCGAACTTGTGAGTTACATAAAACGTCTCTAACTTGATTTGTTTTCTGCAGATATGGCTGCAGTTGGAGGAACTGGTGGTGATGATGGTGATGAGCAACGACAATTCTTTCCAGCTCATAACCAATACATTACTTTGGATCCAGACGCACGAGGCGTTGAAGACTATAGGGAGATTATCACATTTCTCCAACGATCACGAGTTTTTCACGCGATCACTAATACACTACCCATATCTCTGCCCAACATTCAAGACTTCTGGCAGACGGTGTATTATGACTGCAGACCTGAGCCTCCAGTGATGCGAGCAACCGTCAATGGTCAAAACATACAGTTTTCTTCGGAAGACATTCGGTTGGCTCTGCAGTTCGGCAATGAGACACGAGACGACCCAACGGAGTTCGTAGCTCCCTTCCGTGACGGAGCATACTTGAGAATGGGTTATTCGGGTCCGCTGGGGGACTCGCAGAGGAGGAAAGGCTTTCTGCTGGACCAATGGCGTTTTCTGATGCACGTGTTAATTGTGTGCATGTCCGGCAGGAAAGCAGGAACAGACGGGATGGGTGCGACGATGCAATCTGCCATGACGGCCCTGACTTACAATCGTCGTTACTCTTTTAGTCAGATGATTTTCTATGAGATTGATCGTCAGAGACGGGCGACGGCGCGAGAACGATTTATCATGTATCCGCGATTTCTTCAAATGATTATTAATCATGTCGCTCCGTCTCTACCGCAACGGCGCCCTATTCGATATGTTGAGTGTGTAACAAAGCGTATTTTTGCTCAATGTAGGACGTCGAGCACTCGTAGCAACCCTGAACGCCGTCCAAGGCATACTCCACTTTTCGGGTATCTCATCAACCCGGAGTATGTTCCTGCAGGAGGGGACGAGTTCAGGGATCCGCAACCACATCAGGCGGCAGCACCTCATGCTGTATCAGCTGCGCCTGTTGTATCTTCTGCTGCTGTGCCAGCTACTATTGCACAGACTATGTCCACGGCTGAAAACGTTGATCTGGATGCTGCTTTCAGTGGACACGGTTTGTTTGATATGGATATCTCGGGTCCTCAAGTTATGGATGCTTCTAAAGCAGCTACTTCGGTAGCTGAATCCGAGTTAGATGAAACGTTTGCTGAGGCCAGACGGCTAATGGTGACTCGTGAAAGAATTTCGGGTAAGAGGCCGAGAGTTGAGGAGGAGGAGGGAGATGAGGAAGAAGCGGTACAACTTGTGATGAGACGTTCGCAACGAGAACGACTGGGTATGGCTACTGGAGCGGGGGAGACTTCAAGGCATGTACGTTTTGCTCCGCCTGTCTTGTCAGGTATGTCACTTCTTCCTACTACTGCACAGGTTACGACTGTCGAAGCGTCAGCTCCAGCAGTGGTGTCTCTACCACCACAACCGTTTGATCCACCGGTGGTAGTCGCACGCTTCGTTGATTCGACTATCACAACAACTGCAGGGTTACCAAGTGTACCACCTGCGGTCACTTCTGCTACTGATGTTCCGCCAACTCCACTGCCTACTTCAGATGCTGGACGGATTACATCACTAGAGCGTATTGTTGCCGAACAGTCTAAGACTATTGAACGCCTAGTGGAATCCAATCAACTACAAGCTGCCCTCCTGGTTGAACACGGAAGAATAATTGATGCCTTCAAGGAATACTTGGCATCTCAGGGGGAGAAGACGTGTAGGGGCGATGAGTTGAGAACGAAAAGACGAGAAGATCATGACGATGATCCCAATGCACCTTCGGGTGCAGGTGGTGAGCTGCCAAGAACCTCTCAGGCTCTTGGGGCTTCCACAACTGAGGGGGAGTCTACAGATGTAGCTGGTGATGTTGTGGTTGGTATGGGTGATGATGCTGATGTTGAGGACGTTATCGATGCTTTAAAGGAGTTGGATGATGAGGAAGACGATGAGTTTATGGATGATGACGACGTGTTGCCCGTGGATGAGATAGAGAGGATTGGGGAAAAGATTAATGTGGAAAATGTGTTAGAAGAAGGTGAGATAATGGATGATGATGTTGAGCATGACATTCCCGAAGTGGAAAAGTCGGGTGTTGGATGAGACGATGTGGGAAGAGCAGCCTAGATGGAAGGAAGAATATGCTCATTGGTTTGTCAAGACCAAGAAGCCTGCTGTTCCAACCATGTTCAGAAAGAGCTACAACATTAAAGGGTATGCAGAGGCGAAAAAGGGGATTATTTGTTGGATCTATGATGAACAGCTCAAGTTGTTTGTGGTGAAGCGTTATGATGGCGTTCAGTATTTCAAGAGAATGTTGAGATCGTTCAACACATTGCCTGAATGCGAAGTAAAAGATTTGGCCAGGTTGGGCCTGATAAACCGAAACAACGACAATATGGCTAGAATGATTGAGAAGATAATGTGGAAAGAAGGAGTAAAAGAAAAGAAGTTTGAGTTGCTAAAGCCACAAAAGGGAAAATTAGTGAAGGATACAGAGAGAGGTATGAGAGCAGATGGTAAACCGTGGATGGTGATGAAGTACAAACCAGTCCGATGTATCAAGGAGGTACCCACGAAAGCTATGCCTCGAGATGTGCTGAAAGATTTGAAATGGTGGTTTGTGGACTGTGAGACTGCAGAGGCAGTAATGGAGGACGAGGATGAACAAGAACTGCTTCGGGTTTACGACCCGATGCATCTTGTTAACCTGTCGCAAGCTGATCTGGAAGTACTCAACAACAAGAAGATCTTCTACATTCCTGCTTGGAAGGATCAAGCTAGGAGATATCAAAGTGTAGTGTCAGTATGTGTGAAAGAAGGGGCGCACGCTTAGAGATGCAGATTACAAGACTCGAGTTTTGAAGAATCAAGATATGAAGCTACTGCCAAGGGGGAGTCTGTTGGTACATGTTTGTCAGTAGTTCATAGTCTTGTAATTGTAATCGAGTCTGTATTGTAATTGTGTATTTGATTATGTTTTAGATTGTGTAACTAGCAAAGTTGTCAACAAGTTTGCTCAGGCGAACTTGTTGAACAAGCGAAGTTGTCAACAAGTTCGCTCAGGCGAACTTGTTGAATATGCGAAGTTACAGACAACTTCGCCTGTGGCGAAGTTGTCGTGTATATATTCACTGTTTCAGCCGAAACGTGTAGAGGTTAAGCAGTTTAGGGTTTCAGTCAAGAGTTCGAGTTTAAGCAGACGTGTTTGCTAGTTCCAGTGTCTGTAATAGTGACTACGAGTCACGTGTTTGGTTAATAATATTACGTGTTTGATTCATTGCTTGTGTTATTCTATATCTACACTCGTAACCTACCTACGCAGGGATTCCGCACCTGCGTTGTTAGAGAACATCCCGTGTACGATCCGTTCCAGGAACCTACAACGGTTGCTCGCATCACCGGAGGCTCAACCCGGCAATCATACTCTACCGACTGCCAAAAGTCTTCAATGTTAGGTAGTGAAATAGGCAGGGTATTCGTGATCGCATGGAAGATCCTTGAGCGCAGGAGAAATGTGATTATTTCCCTGTAGTCCTCCACGCCACTTGCGTTTGGGTCTAACATGATGTACTGGTTATGCGCTGGAAAGAACTGTCTTTGATCATTACCGTCATCACCACCAGCACCGCCAACAGCAGCCATATCTGCACTAAACGAACCAAGTTAGATAACTGTTAAGCAACTCACAAGTTCGCGTTATACCATGAGCGAAGTTGTGATTAAAACTGTATAGGCGAACTTAAAGGTGAGGCGAAGTTGGGAACAACTTCGCTTCATCTGTAAGTTCGTCTAAATAACTGTTAAACAAATTGGTTTAGGCGAAGTTGAAGATAACTTCGCCTTATCACAACATCGCCTCAGGCGAAGATAAGTGTTAGGCGAAATTAAGCTCCAGGCGAAGTTGTGGATAACTTCGCCTTAGGCGAAATTAAGCCCCAGGCGAAGTTGTGGATAACTTCTCCTAAACCCTAACTTCGCTTGAACTTAATCGGTGACTGTTAGGATTCCAACACCGGAAATCCAGTGTTTTCGGCTAAGTTCGACGATCAAGGACATCAATACACATGATATTAAGGATGTGAAGTTGAAAAGGATGTCCATGCACACGTTAACACAAGTTTTTAAGATTTCGGTTTTGAAGGTCCGACGACCCTTGGTCTCGAACCGGGTAAAAACGATCAAGAACGAACAAGTTTGTGAGAGATATCGACAACACATACCCTCAATGATAATAGAAACTAGAAGCAAAGATCGAAAACGGAGATAAACACAAGTTCGCCGGAAATCTCTTAAGTTCGCCGGAAAATCAAGTTCGCTGATATTATAATGAAGTTTACTGTTAAAAAATCACCTTATATAGGGTCAGAGTTGGTCAGGCGAAGTTAAGGATAACTTCGCCTAGGCGAAGTTAAGCACAAGTTCGCCTGATTCAACAACTTCGCCTATATTTTCAGAATCAACCCTTTAAGTTTGAACATTTTGCAATTAACATTTGAAAGTTTCATAAAGAGTTAAACAAAAATGATCAAGTCTAAGTAACCAGATATAAAATAATACAACTACAAAAATAGAAAAACTTATAAAAATTTAACGAAATAAGGGATCAAATTTCAGTCTAGTCAGGGACCACGATGTTTTTAGAAAAGATCCTAACAGGAATCACACTCACTACGTGACTGTCATATAGATCCGTGTTTAGCCGTATTATGACATAGAGAAACAGGTTGTAAGCATGTAAATAACTTAAATGGTTTTCATCGTTTCTGTGATACGGATTAAGGTTCAATTTAGCTCAAAATTTAAGTGGGCAACAACTCAGAGATAATGAAGCCTCCTATCTATCCTCAAAGCGTATTTGGCTTTCCCCAAGTCACCCCGAATTGACTTCGACCCATAGTGTCTGATTAACTTGTAGATACTCGTTGTCTGCTTCCCGTTCTCTTCTTACTCCAGAATTGAGAAGTCTTGATTGTTACAATAACTCATAAGTACTTAAAATTTTTTATTTATTTATTTTTTTTTTATTTTATTTATTTTTTTTTTATCCACACATACTTATAGACTTCGGAGTACTAAACCACTGCAAGTCCCGAATCTGGATCACTGCAGTGTCTTGAATTGCTTTCTTCACGGGAATCAGAACACTTACAGGCTCGTGTATGACTGGGTAGTCGCTTTTCTGCCTATCATTCGGAAAGAAATGCATGAAGACATTCAAAACTCTTAAGGAGTTTCCACGTAAAATCGAGTAAATTAAGTTAATATCACATACACTTTTACGCACCATAAAAAATTACCATGACATACAATGACTGTCCTAAAGTCTTTTAAGCCTAATAACTTCACTAGTTAAGCACACACAATCAGTATATATATCATTTTCCAAGGTTGGATCAACTTTCTGTTAAACATAGCACATTTACTTCATACGAAGTAATAGACTTGAAAAGTAATTTCATTTCCCAAAAAAAATTTTGACTTCAATCGCCCCGTTCACGTCAAAGTTTTCAGGTAAACGGCAATCCTGAAGATCCAATGGATCAACTGGACCGACCACATACAGGTATGTGTTCTTCTAACTAAGTATGAACGACTAATTTTCAGCGATAGAAAGAAAACACATCATAAATCGCCCCGGTCACTTTCAGTCATCTGGTTAATGGCTATCCTCAAAATCTACAAGTAGAAGATGAGGACCAAAACATATCCTAAGACATGTCCTTCCAACTGAGATAACCGACATAATTTTAAGCGATTAGTGACGTTTTTTTTTTTTTTTTTTTTTTTAAGACACAAAAGAAAAGCATGGTTACTCGGGATTGATCATCCCGTTTAGCTCAATTAGGTTTTGAAATCTGGATTTATCAAACGCTTTTGTAAATAAATCAGCGAAATTCTCGAGCGTATCGACTTTTTCGATCTTAATCAGTTTCTTCTCAGCACAATCCCGTATGAAATGATGACGAATGTCAATATGTTTGGTTTTACTATGTTTCACGGGATTGTTAATTACTGAGATGGCTGCAGTGTTATCAATTAAAATAGGAGTGAGTAAGAAATTCAGACCATAGTCGCGCAATTGTTGCTGAATCCACAAAACCTGTGAACAGCAGTTGGATGCTGCCATATATTCAGCTTCACATGTTGAGATTGCAACTGACGTCTGTTTCTTGCACTGCCAGGAAACTAATCTTCCACCGAGAAACTGACATCCTCCTGTTGTCGACTTCCGACTCTGATTGCTTGCTTTCGTCAACAAACATGATTCACCCAAAGCCATTTCAGTAGACCTCATATCCATCACATACGTATTTGTATCACGTGGAGCTGTCATCACTATCCACTCTTCTGGTATCTGGAAACCAGGCTTCAACACGATCGCTTCATTCTTCGTGAAATGGACAGTGTAATCTTTATCACAAATATGCGACACACTCAGAAGATTGTGCTTCAATTCCTCCACAAAATTCACATTCTCAAGTGTCATCCTTCCATTTGACACTGTACCTCTACCAGTAATTCTTCCTCCGCTTTCACCAGCAAAACTAACTCTCGCTCCCTGAACAGGTTTTAAGTCTTGCAACAAGTGTTTGTTGCCTGTCATGTGCCGGGAACAGCCGCTATCTACAATCCAAAGACTGTGGGCAGCCATGTTCAACTGTTCCTGCACAATAAAACAGAGAATTAGAATCTTGGGACCTAAGACCAATTGGTCTTGGATCGATACGTCCCGTACCCTGGCTTTCCAAAGTTAGCATCAGGATAATTCCTGTAAGTCCTGTTAGGAAATCTCCTTGAAGATTGAGTGTGATGCCTTCCAAACCTATGTGAATTGAAAGTGTTATATCTTGTGGTTTGGTTGAAAAACTGAGGTTTGTTTTTATGAAAACTTGAATTAGTTACATTTTGGCATTTTGAACAGTTTTCATTTTTAGCAGTATCAAACTGATGCTTATTCTCAGTTTTATTTGGCCTCACACCTCTGTATCTCGGCGTCAGAGGGCAATCTGCAACAAGATGTCCTAATTTATTACATCTAAAGCAACACCTACTCTCCATTTTCTTTTCAAATGTTGGTTTGGATGTAGAGGCAGTGTTACCAGCCGTTTGTCTCACATAAGGTGGGACATACGGGTTGAGTGGAGTACTCTTTTTAGAAGATTTATTTTTGTCTCCACCAGTGGGTAACACTACCTTCTCTTTCGTCTTACCTGATTCGGACAACTTATCCGAATCCGATGAGACTGGACTCGTAACAGAAATATTTACACTAGAAACAGGCGAACTCGTTTCGCCATTACTAACAGTTGGTTCTTTACATGTAACCTTGATTGGAACTGTCTGAGGAACTTCAAAATCCACATATTTCTGAATACTAGGGTTGAAAGTGTAGTTGTGGTTATAAGGTGGTGGCACCTCGTGATAACCAATTCCTCCCCTATTTGCAGAGGTACCTTGATCACTAACGAGGTGATCTAGAATAGCTGAAGAATTTCGGAACTGCTCGAGTTTTCGGTTCAGTTCCACCACTTTCACCTGGTGGTCAGCAATCTGCTTTTCTCGTTCAGCAATAAGTTTAGTCTTTTCTTCTAAAACCTCATAACTTTGGTCAATTACAACAATTTTTTCAGCAAGTTTAGTTTTTAAGCTTTTGACATCTTTTTCACATGCTTTTATTTTAACTTTGTAACTGTTTTCTCTTGCCTTAGTAAAATGATGATCTTCTTTAAGAGTTTTAAATTCAGCATCTAAACGAACATACTGATCAGTTATGGTAGCAAGTTGCTCAGACAAATTCTCACATTTTGTACAAACAGGTTTAGAACTTACCTCGGAGGGTTGACCATCGTTATCTGCCATGAAAGCTTTCTCCTTACCAATAGCTTTCTCCTCTCCAGTCATCTTCTCACAATCTTCATTTTCTACCTTAGCCATATTCGCCTGCTCACCAGTTTCATTCGCATGCAGGTTCCAGTTGTATTCACCGGCTTCTCTAGACAACATGGCATTGACTTCTTTACTAAACCCAGTAGGCTGTGCAGACCGGCCTTGACCCCGTTCAACTCTCTCGTTTCTGCATTCTTTAGCAAAGTGCCCATACTGTTGACAGTTATAGCACCTCACTTTAGACTTGTCGAATCCGGGCCTACCACCAACAAACTTTCTCCCCGTCTTATTCATGAAACGCTTGACTCGCCTCACTATCATGGCCATTTGCCATTGCAAATCCATCTCCTCCAGATCATCAGCATCGATCTGGTCATAATGCTCATCCAAAACAGCAGGGTCCACAATCTTCCCTTGTATGTAGTTCTCATATGAAGCAATAAAAGATGCATAGACTGCAAACTGCTCTTCAGCAGATTTGACACTCATTGGCATCTTGGAATAGTTATTGCTTGAGGCACTGGGAGAGAAACTACTGTTGGATGTTTGAGGTTTCGAAGCACTTGAACCTCCAGCAACAAAGCAAACATCACCATTCATGTTTACTGAAATGTTTCCTTCATGAGAAGAGTTAGAACCTGACTCTCCTTTGGAGTAGTAAGCAGCAGATTCAGGCTTCGAACTTGAGCCTGAGTTAAGTTTGGCACCATACATACCAGGGTCTTGAATCTGATTTGTTGGTGTCTCTTTACGAACCATATTAAGCTCAAAGGTTCTGAGCTTGTTTACTGCTGTCTCCAAATCATAATTAGGAAAGTCTCTGTCTTCCCTCATCAGAACTGTGTACATTTCCCACTTCGGTGGGAGAGCATCGAGAAGCTTTTCAACTATCTTCTCTTCTCTGTAAGCAATCGTATAGTTGTTTAGCTCTGTCATTAGATGATAATATCGAGTGATAATATCATCCAGAGATTCGTTCTTCAAATATTTGAAGACAGAGAACTGAGTCTTCAACAGTTTAATCTTCGAGGCACGAATACCCACGTTCCCTTCGAATCTATTTTCAAGAGCATCCCAAAGCTCTCGAGCCGATGTATACTTTCTGAAAGTATGAAGGATCTCCTGTGGAAGAGCCATAGTGATAGCTGCGTGAGCCTTGCTTTCGGCTTCGTACATCTTCTTCTCCTCTTCCTCCATCTTGCTGTACTTCTTTATCACATCCCGACCTTCGTATTCCATGGTCGGTGGAATATATCCATCCTGGATGCACACCCACATCTTTGCATCCTGGTATTTAATATACTGAATAAACCGATCCTTCCATGCAACAAAGTCGGTTCCTTTTAACAGCCTTGGGGCCTTAGTGGCTGACCCCGCTTCGACTTCCATTTTCACCAATTCAGAGATGTTAATTTGCGACATCTTCTCAAAAAACCCGAAAAACTCAAAAATTTGTCCAAACAGTACTAAAGGCGAAGTTAAGAATAACTTCGCTTAAGTGTTAACTTCGCTGGAAAAATTCTTAAATTCGTGTGACTCGGCGAAGTTGAGAATAACTTCGCTTATGGTAAGCGAACTTATCAGGTAAGCGAAGTTAAGGATAACTTCGCTTAGGTGAACTTAGCAGGTAAGCGAAGTTGAGGATAACTTCGCTTAGGCGAACTTATGAGGCAGGCGAAGTTGTGAATAACTTCGCTTAACCTTATATCTTCGCCGAAACCCTACTTTCAGTGACGGCAACTTCGCCTGAAGAACAGTAACTTCGCCCGATGAACACTGAAAATATTCAGATCTGTTGTCGACGATTCTGCAGTTTCCGGTCGTTGTAAAGGCTTGAAAATGACTGTATATAGTGATTAGAACTCAATACGAACAAAAACTCGTCCCGTGAATAGGTCAAACGAGACGTTTTCTACACCCGCGTGAAATCCCGAACCTCACAATCTCTGATACCAATTGTAGGTTCCTGGACGGATCGTACACGGGATGTCGCTATCTGCGCAGGTGCGGAATCCCTGCGTAGGTAGATACGAGCGTAGAATACGTATAAAACAAACACACGAGCAATAACCGAAACACGTTATATTGATAACCCGAACACGTGACACGAGGTCACTATTACAGACTCTGACTTGTAAACACGTAACTCTCGAACTAATCAACTGAAACGAACCCTAACCAACCTCACGATCTCTCCTCAACTGTTACGGTGAACAGTATATATAAACACGACAACTTCGCCTCAGGCGAAGTTGTCCATAACTTCGCTTGTTCAACAAGTTCGCCTGAGCGAACTTGTTAACAACTTCGCTTGTTCAACAAGTTCGCCTAAGCGAACTTGTTGACAACTTCGCTCGTTACATAAACATAAACATAATCAAAAACATAATTACATTACAGACTCGATTACAAACGTTAGACTATGAACTACTGACATACATGTACCAACAGGTACCCCCAATGGTACTCTTGGTTGGCCCATTTTCCATTGCATGGACCTTGGAGGTGTAAATTTGTCGGTCCCGATTATCTTAGTTAAGAACACACTAATAAGTCTCGTAACCAACACAAACGTGTCGAAAAGATGGTTACGAAATTCTTCTTTTGTGAAAAACCAAATAGTACTAAAGGAAGAATCAATAGAACTCAAAATATTGCTTAACGGACAAAAAGGTAACACACACACAATGAAACTCAAAAGATTTACATTAATATTAAGAAGGATACAATGAAAATCAATTAGGGTTTCTACGTGGAATGTATGTATTTTTGGCACCTTTTCCATACAAATATATTCTTTTCAGCAAAGAGACAACCATCAAACCACAATATTCGCTCTGTGTCCGTTGTTATAGGCGTGCCCTAAATATTCCTTAAATAGGCCTGCCCGTCATTTCTAGAAACCCTAATTATAAATTGTTAACATATTCAAACATATTACAAATTATTTTAAGTGTAAACACGTCTTCGAGTAACCATGTAGGCGTTTGTCTTTGTTGAGCAAACATGGTAACCATTAAGTGTGCTTGTAACAGTTCTTCGTGTAAACTTTACATAGAATATTCTTCAAGCATATTTCAATCTTCATGATAATATCAAACCTTGCTAGATATATATCATGCGAGAAAACTTGTTCCTCTTGGGTCCCTTCAACCTTTTGTAACTTAACTTATTTGAAAAGGTTCAAGTGTGCTGGTGAAACTGTAGCTTGCTCGAGGTTGAACCTTGCTCGTTAGAAGTCCTTAGAGAAATTTCTTCATTAACTTCCTTCAAGTTTGCTTGGACCACTGTTTATTAACAAACCTTGCTCGATCCACCAAATTACTTGGTATTAGATTGGTTTAGTCAAGGGTTTGCTCTGAAACCAATCTTGCTTGACTTGAAGAAAAACCTTGCTTGATGAAGTGTAGTTTGCTTGAACTAACACTTAGAAGACTTCAAGAAGATAACCTTACTCGTAAAGCAAAATACATTGCTTGACTAAGTTTAGGCTTGCTCGAAAGTCTAAGTTTGCTCGGTTACCATACTTCGTTTACCATTTTCTGAGGAGGTTGAGAAAATTCCAATCTTCGTTTACCATTTTCGTATCCCAACAATTTCCCCCCTAGATTGGAACAAACTCAGCTGCACCAAAACACCTGTTGGTTACATACACTTTTCAAAATACACATCTTATTTTTAAAAACAAAATTATAGTTCTTCAAAAAAATTACTTAAGAGAATTCTATGTCATGAACATTACATATCAAATTTAAACAGAAAATAAAGGTCTTCATCTCCTTGAGTTCCACACTTTTTTCTTCTGTCAAATTTCATAGCAGCAGCTTTTTCTTTGAATAAAGAAATCTCCCTGTGATGTGGATGTTGAGAAGGCAGATTCCATCGGATTATCTCATCAAGATCCTCCACATGAAGAAACTCTAAGTCAGTGTCATGCATAATAATGCCCAAGGCCAGTCCATCAGAGTTTTTTAAGATAAATGATTGGTCTCTTGGCTCAAAGATTATCTTAGAAATCCTACCATTTTTCTGGACTTCATAGTTGGGCCTTGTTATTTGCTACCTCATACTGATACACTCTCTCATGTTGGCTAGAGGATTTGCATATGTTTTTGATTTCATGTAAGATGATTCAATCATCATGATATAATTCATCTTCCTCTGTCTTTTAGTTCATTCAAACTGTGAGAGTTCCAGCTTCCTCTTTTTGTTTAGTAAAGGAAATCCCTCCCTAGATTGTCTTTCAAGTACCTAGAAAGTTCATTCCTTTGTTGTCCGTTAAATCTCTATATGTCTTGATAGTCATACAAGTTCATCCTTGCCATTTCTTCCTATTGTTCCTTCTTGAACTCTTGAAATTCATACTTGAAAATAATATTGCTCAAAGCACCATTGGACATGATTACTTTTAAAGTCTTTGTCCTTGAGTCAAAATACTGCTTCTTTGGCACGTCCACATCAGTCGGTGGCCTTTGTTGTCTTTCGATTGTTGATCTTGTTGTTGGGATGGGAATACATACAGTGGAGACCCTTGGAGTGTATTTCCTTTTAAGTTCATGTCTTCTGACATGCCCAGTTTGTTCATACAAATTCCTAATCTAAGCCTTTTTCATCATAATCAGCTTCAAATAGTCTCCCCCATCCTTGGCCAGAGTAGTAATCATCTCCATTGTTTCTTTATCAAAATGTTCAGTTGGGGTATATCTTTGGGTCTGAATTGGTTCCCCCCTTGGTCCACACTGGAAGGATAGTAATCTTATTTGTTCTTCCTCCAACCTCTCCTAGTGTTCTTCCTCAGTAAAAAATAATTCTTTCAATTAAGCCTTACCAAGATTGTCAAAGATGTTTTCTGCCATACCTTTGCTCATCGTCAATCATTTCAAGGTTTTTATTATGTTCTCATCTTCCCATTGCAGTAGGTATACTCTTTTAACAGGTTCCTCTTTCACTTGAATCAGAGGAGGAGCCAGAGTTGGTTTTGATTTACCTTTCATCTCTTCATTGTATTATCCAAGCTCAGACTTATACAATTTTAATAATTCAACAGAGCTTAAATTTTTAAGTCTGTCCCCTTCTCCCCTAGCAATCATCAATCTTTACAACAATATTTCTTTCCAATCAGCCCATATTTTCTTTTCTTTCTTAGCCAAACTCATCAGTCTTGATTTTCTATTTGCAGAGCTGGAACCATATTTGATTTTCGTAGAATTTTTTTTGAATTTTTCTTTCATTTGCTTCTTGGTTATTATTTCAACTTGCTCAATGCATACACCATGATAAAAAAAATTGCATTTTCCTCCAAACTTCTTATATAATTGATCAATCTTTTCTTTCTCATCAGCAGCTTTCCTTTCATCCTTTCTTTTTCTTCGTCTTTTATTCTTTCTTTTGTCGAATTGTAGAAACTCTCAAGTTCATCATAGCTCATGTCGTTTAATTGTTTTTCTAAAAAATTGTGAAGCCTCAAATAAGATAGAAACCTTTTGAGTGTTTTTGTTCTTTTTCTCCTCAAGAAGAGAATCCAATTCTTCAACATTCATTAATGCCAAATTTTGAATTCATATCCATGATGCATTAGACTGATAATTTTGGGATTTTCCCTTTTGATTCATCAAGCATTGTTTGAATGTTTTCGCTGTGGATTTTAGTCTTGTCCACATGAGGAGAGTCATCCACTTCATCTTCAGTGTCAGATAAATCAATCCAAACATCAAATTTTGGTTCATTTTCAATATCATCAGGCTTCACTGATTGAAGAGGTACAACATGATTAGGCTTTTTCTGCCTTTTAGGCACGACCTCTTCTGAAATATTATTAACTCCAAATATTTTCCTTCTTCTGGCATATCTTAACAAGTCAACCGGACAGCTTTTCTTATCCTTCTTCATCTCCTCAAAAAGGCTTTGATGCATCATCTCATTGGCCCTTTTCACTATCTCTTCTTGAATTTTCTTACCATCAGTATCTAACACCATTTGCTAATCAAGATTTTCAACTTCAGGCTCACCAGTAGCAGTGGGAATAGACAGTTCAGGCTCAGGAGTTTTAACATTTGTTTGGGATTTGGGTTGCTGGAATTAATACATAACAATGGCAAGAGCGTTGTCAGCATCCTCAACCTATTGCAACCTCAGCAACCCTTCAATTACATCTTACTCAAGTTCCCCCTTCTCTTCTTCAAGTTTCTTTTTCAACTCAAATTCCTCTATTAACACCCTCTATTTCTTTAACTCTTTATCAGATAAAAATATGTTAAGCATTTTCATCTGTATCCACTCTCCCACAATCTGATAATGTCTTTTAATGGCCTCCATAACTGTTTAATCAACAAACAAGACGTCATCACTAAACTGAACCTTATTAAGTTTTAAATATTGTAGCTGGCCTTCATGTTCAGCCATTGTCTTCCCTTTAACCTACTCCTTTCTTCATCAGAGGTTTCAGGTCTAGATGGACCTACTCCCCTCACCACAGTGGGTGGTAAGTCTTCAGGGGAAATTGTCTATTTCTTCAAATAGATCATCAAGTTCAGCATCCACCACTTTCTCTTTTTCAACCCCTTCTCCTTTTCCACCACAATCAAAGATTCAGCATTTTCACATTCGCCATAAAGGATATTAAGATCAGCCTCATCATTTACACCCTCATAAACTATCATATTCTCAACAGTCTCATCATTATTTACATCATCCACATTCTCATCACTTTAATTATCATTGCCCTCCCTCTCATCCTCGTTCATCACACTTTTCTCAACCACCATGTCATCATTAAATATTCCTAGACAACCACCTCAGACACATCAGCTTCATATCCACCATCACCATTTCTCTTCTCCTCTTCATCCTCTTCCTCCTCATCACTTCCATACATTTCTCCCTAGGATTTTAAAATGTCAACATCAACCACATTGGAAAAAGGTGAATTGTCACCCTGATTTGCTGCAGCTGAGTTCTTCTCAACCTCATTGACCAGGGTTTGAATCCTAAGAAGAGCCTGTTCTAACCTGGATTGTAAATCAATATTCTTCTTCTTCAACTCCTCATTCTCCCTCCTCAAATCACAATTTTCAACAAGCATATTCATGTGCCTATCAAGTAATCTCATTCTGGCATTGGGAGAAGATGAGTTTATTGGTAAGATGGGAAATGAATCTGGGATTTGGGTATGTGGAGTGTTATGGGTTGGGCTTTCTATGATGTTTTCACTCGTTGGTGGTAATGGGTTTCTATTTTTTATTGTGGGTGTGTATGTATGATTTGGAAGGTTGATATATGTGATTAGCCAGATGCTTGGGAATGTGTTGGTGATTGGTATGGTGTATTGGGTTGGCTTATAAGTTGGGCTGGAATGTATTCAGTTTTGTAGGGTCCATGTTTAGGTTGGTCTGGTATTTGGGTTTGGGTGTGGATTTGGGTTTGGGTTTAGGTTTAGGCTGGTGGTGAAGTTTGTGGGGATGGAATATATGGGTGTTGGGTTTGGAATTGGGTTGGTGGGGATGGAATATATGGGTCTTGGGTTTGGATTTGGGTTTGGGATTTAGATGGTGATTGTGATTGTACTGAGGTTGGTGGTGTGGGAACAAGGTTATCAGTGGTTGTTGTTTCCCCCTAAACTTGGGTTATCACATCATTCACAACATCATCTACGTTTACAATCTCCTCCTCCTGCATAATATCTTGATCAACATTATCATCACCTCCACCGTCATTATCATCATATAGTCCCATCATCATCCTCACTATCATCTTCATCACTAGTCACCCTTGGTGACTCAGGAAATTCCATGATCTCCATATTATTGTCAATCAGCCAAAGGAGAATATCATACACAACCTCAGGATCAAAGTTACTTGTGGCACCCAACCTAGAAATTCTTCTATAAAGATTTGGGTCTTGCAATACATGAGTGATTCCCAAAGTTGGTAGATCAGAGCATAAACAGTTGAATATGATTTGTAAAAATCTGGGGTACATCAGAATCTATCATCACTCCCCTTTCGTAAATTAACCACCAATCCTTCAAAGATAAGTCTCGAAAAGTTGAATGGCAGATTGTATACGATAACAACAGTAGTAGTAAATATTTCTCTGCTCATGAGGGTCCAGGTACCCCTCCTAGTTGTAAAACCTTCAATGATACGGTGTATAAGAAATCGGTACAAAAGAGGGAGCATGCCCTTTTGAAATTGGCTCTCTTTGACATTCCCTTGGTACCCCATTGTCTTGGAAATCATCAACAATCTTTGGGTAGAAAAGGATAACTGAACATTCACATCATCGTTCAATTGGAGGTTTTCTCTTTCCAAATTTTCAGTTATCTCTATCTCATGTCTAGCAATAGTGTCCTCGATTCGTCTGCCATGTTCTACATCTTCTAATTGAGCAGAGTTCCAAAAATCCAAGTGGTGGATTTTGTATATGATAGTTCTTTCAGTAAGAGAGAAGCAAAGATTCGACTGAAGTAGCTATTGAATCATTAACTCCACCGGCCTGTTATCCTCTGTGACTTGGAGAAAGGCGCACATATTGAGCTTCTTCTCAAACGGATACACCATTTCTGCACAATCACAGACAAAGATACATTCAAAACAAAAGTTAGTCATTAAAGTTCATTACTTTATCATGTATTAAGCTATATTTGAAGAAGAAATTGAAGATTGTCTTTAAGAACCTGTTCTTTGACAAATTAGTAACCTACAAATAAACCAGAGATGCCACTAAATGTGAAGTTGAAGCCCTAAACCCATAAAATGAGTGTGGGAAATCATTCAATTGAAGCTTACCGAGTCGAATTTAGATGGATGACCAATTTAGGTTAGGAATTTAAGAAAACTATTGAGATTCTGGGTGATGAGCTAGTCGGCAATAATGCAAGAGAGAAAGAGAGAAAAAGGTGAAATGACAAAAAAAATTCTAAGTCCTCCTTTTATAGTGTACGCTGTGCACATTTGAAAGTTGGTTTTAAATGAATTTTGTCATTTAGCAGAGTAATATTGCCAAAACACTAGTTTTAAATGTACCAGCATAAAGCTTGCTCGATGAAGTATATTACCAAAGCTTGCTCGTCCCAGAGTTTGCTCAGGTATACAAGATTTCTCGAGAAATAAATCACAAGAAAATAATCAAGTATAATTGATCACGTAGGTAACCTTACTCGAGATCAATAAAGATCCCAAAATAGTAACTTAGAGATATTTCTAAATGTCAACCTTACTCGAATACCTTAGCAATGCTAACCTTACTCGATTTCACTTAGAAAAGCAAAAAGTTAACTAATCTTTAGAAATATACATTCAGGTATACTCAACAATATCTTAAAAGTTAAAAGTGTGCTTGAGAAAACTTGATATATTAATTTGAATATACAAGTGTGCTCAAAGCATGAAGTTTTCTCGATAAACAAAGTTTACTCAAAAACACTTGCAATCTCAGACAAAGCATTCAGATATAAACAACATTAAATCAATATTAAATTAAGTATGCTTGAAAATATACCAAGTTTACTCGATAGAGATGAACAACAGGTAAATAGTCAAGTTTACTCGAATAATATTCAAATTCAAAATCATGAAGTATGCTTGATAAACGCAGATTTCAATTAACATTCAAGTGTATTCGAAATAAGTATTTAAATATTCAGAATTTAATATCACATATTCATCAAGTGTGTTTGAGGAAGATGAACTGCTAAACAACTAAGTTTACTCGAAAGTACATAATCATCAAAGTGTACTCGATAATACATGAATAATCATTTTCAGGGCAAATAAGTAACAAGTATGCTTGAATGAGTTAAACTTCAAATAAAAAAGCTAAGTTTACTCGAAGGTTTAAAAACATCAAAGTTTACTCTGAATAACATATGCAGACATATTCGAGGTGAAAATGCAACACTTTTTTGACTTAAACTTCACACAAAACAGTTTTATCATTAAAGTTCAAAGTTTAAGAGCAAATGGTGCATAATGAGATCCAATTTCAGTTATATCTCAAATATGGATAACACTTATTGCACTATGATGTTCCATATCTCTTCTCAAATCTTATTTGGCTTTCGCCAAATCACCCCAATTTGACTTCAGCCTCCTGATATTTGGTCAAAATATTTTTATGACATAACACTTCAAATTTCTTAATGAATTGTTCTTTTCAAACCATTTCAACCAGTTGAGGTTGAATGTTGGACTTACATGCCACACAAGAAGGACTTACAAGCCATCCATTCAAGGTGTTTAGGACTTATAGTGATACCCCACCTCTGTAGTTCTAGTTTTAACAATAATGTTTGTTTTTCTTTAAAAATTTGTGAATAATTTTCAACTTTTGGTTGATAATAATTTTTTTGCTCACATTTGTTCTTTGTCATATTTATAAGATGTTTCTTTTTGAGTTACCAAATATCAACAGACTTGTGTATGACTGGATAATCACTTTTCTTACTATCATTCATAGAGATTTATCTTGAAACATGCATATTCAACAATGTATCTCCACATTAAGCTTAGCATATTCATTATGTTTATATCACCTTAGTTTACACATCATGGAAAGCAACCATGCTTATTTATGATTGCACTAGTAGTCTTTTTAGCCAATTAAATCCATATGATTGGCATAAATAATCAATCTACTATCATTTCCCAAAGGTTGGATCAATTTTCATTGAAAACCTTTTAAGCTTTTATAAAGCTTGACCTGAATAATCTTATCATTTCCCAGCACCATCAACTTGATCAGTTTGTCAAAAATGATTTTATTTGCAAAACAACTTTTGAAAAGTGTTCATTAGAGCACACAAGTTTTAAAATCAAATCATAGTTTTGATATAAGCAATAAGTAACATATTCAAGAATAACCAGAACATAAATGTCATGCATTAACACATTCAGACTTACATAACCAAGAATAATTATGAAGAGTCTATCCTGTCATAAGCACATAATCATATCAAAATATCCAACATACTCAAGATATCATATAAACATTCAAATTCAACATTTCAAACCATTGGTAGACACATTTATCAAGATATCATTAACAATTACTGAAGTAAAACCTAAGCATCATAGACACCTAAGTCACATATAGTCATTCAAATCACATATCAGTTAAGCAGAATAACTGTTTCACAAATAAAACACAACTCCCTCATCAAGACCTTTCAAAAGATAGTCAGTTAGCACGTTGATCATGCCTAATGCTTTTAATAGAAAGTGAAATCTTGTTTTATCTAGTGGTTTGGTGAATAAATATGACAAGTTGTCATTAGTATCAACTCTTTTCATTTCTATTAGACTTTTTTCACTACAATCTCTAATGAAATGGTGTCTGATTTCAATGGGTTTGGTCTTAGAATGTTGGACTGGGTTCTTAACTATGAACAAAGCAGCAATATTATCAATAAAAATAGGAGTGTTCAAGTAATTCAAACCATAGTCCAGCAGTTGATTTTGAATCCAAAGGACTTGTGCACAACAGGTAGATGTAGCAATGTACTCAGCTTCAATAGTAGAGATTGACACAGTTGTTTGCTTCTTGCATTGTCATGACACTAGTAGTGTAGACTTCCTAATGTAGACTTCCTACTCATGTTGCAACCATCGTAGTCACTATCAGTGTATGCAAGTAGATCGAAGGCTTGGTTCTTAGGATACCATATACCCAAATCAGGTTTTCCTTTCAAATATCTAAAGATCCTTTTGACAAGAGTCATTACTTGATGACGCTTCTTATTTTTAAGTTAATCATGACTAAATTGTATTATTAGCCCATGTAGTTTGTTTCTTTTTGTTCATCTTGTCACAATGTTTTGTTTTTTATGTTTTGGATATGTAATAGTTCAAACAAAGTTTGATCATATAAAAAGACATTAATTTACATGAGTTGTGTAAGTTACATAAATAAATTTGTCATATTTATTAGTCTTCAGGTTTATATATATATATATATATATATGTATATAAACTTGAAATATTAAAATAATAATAATAACTTGAAATATTTAGAAATGGATATTAAAAATATTTTTTTTTATTTAAGGAATGAATCTTTAAACATTTTCAAATGAGTTTAAAATTATAGAGAAAACTGACAACTTTAAAAGTTTGTACAAAGATTGGTCAAATTCTGAATTATAAATGGGTATAAATATGTATATGTTATATTTTACATTTAAGAATAATTAGAAAATAGTCAAATATTAAAATTGCAAACGTTATTGGAGAGTATAAAAACATTTAAAACTTTTAAAAAACATGGGTGAAAATCGGTTTTTAAAATGGCTATTAAATATCTTATCAATACTAATAAAAAATAATGGGTATTAAATAAAATGTAAACAAATAAATGTTTATTATTTTAAAATGTAAAGTCCGATAATATTGAAAACTATAAAAATGTTTTGAATTTCGTTGACATTGGTGATTTAATTTCCTATGATATTAAATTTAAATTAAAATATGGAAATATATTAAATAGGATTTGACCAATAATAATAATCAAGGAAATATATTAAAATGAATTTGACAAAGAATAAAAATAATGGAAATATATTAAATGGAATTTGACCAACAACAATATATGATTGATTATATAAAAATCAATAAATTACATGAATTGTGTAAAACACATAAATACATGAATTATAAAAATCACATTCAATCTTTTACAAAAACTAAGATATTGTTGTAGCAAATACTCCATCCATGACATTAGCTATTATAGTTGGGGGCCATAAGCTGAAATGATAAAATTAAGTAAATTTTAAACAATATATTATTTGGACTAACCAGAATTTCGATTAGTAACCGGAATAAATGTACAATTTGTGATATACTGTATAACCGGAATAATTGCTAATAGCCGGAAAAATTGATTTTGAAATGACTATAACCTGAATAATTAACAATAACAAAAATAATTGAATTCCAAATGGATTTAATAGGAATAATAAAAATCATAAAACCAATAACAATTCAAAGGGCAAAGTAAATGAATTGACAATAAAATAATGAATAATATGAGAATCAGGCATTTGACTATCAAAAATAACTTACCAAAAAAATGTAATAGTTCAATATCTCCATTGAATCTTGCTTTTGTTACAGAACCAAAAGAAATTATAAGAAAATCATATAATAATTCAAATCAGTACAAACAAAAACAACAAAGAAAATGAATTGACAATGAAATAATGAATAATATAAGAATCGTCCATTAGAGTATCAAATAAGACCTTACCGGAAAACCATAATAGTTCAACATCTCCATTGAATCTCGGATTTTGATATAGAACCTAAAGAGATTATAAGAAAATCATATAATTATTAAAACCAATACAATCAGTAACGACAAAGAAAAAGAATTGTCAGTGAAATAATAAATAATATGAGAATCGGCCATTTGAGTATCAAATAAAACCTTATCGGAAAATGATTAATCTCCCTTACCAGAATAGGCGATGGTGGAGGGAATAATCCGAAACACAAACACACACACACACACAAAGAGAGAGAGAGAGAGAGAGAGAGAGAGAGATATTAAAATGATTAATAAGGTTTCCAATCTTAAGGTGTATACAATATGAATGAGATAATTTGACATTAATAGGAAACAAAACATGTGACTTGACAATGTTGTGGCATTCAGGTGGACAACCTAGAATCATAACAAGTGAAACTCTTACATGCTTTAGTAGTATAGTAAGGTTCCTACACAACTTTATGTATTACATACACATGCATATCCATCTATTGTGTATGTGGTATCACAAATGTGTATGTGAAAATGTTACAATTGTAGGCTAATAACATGAATTGTTACTTATTATATGTAGTTTAACGTGAAAAATATGAAAATAATTTATTTTGTATAGTGTAGGTTCATTTATGTACCGTGTATGTTCGTATATGTATTTTGTATATGGTATTTCGAATTGTGTATGCGTAATTTTATCGTGTGTAGGTTCATTTACTAACTGTGTAGGTTCGTATATGTACTGTTTATCTATTATTTCGAATTGTGTATGTGTAATTTTTATCACTTTCTTTCAAATTCAAAACGTAAATCATAACATGGCTCTTTCTTCTTCGGATGCCGGTCTTTATTCTTTGATGCCATGTGTCCCACGTCAAGCTAGCTGCCTCATTCTTGTTACATGCGTGCATACTAAAAGTCAGCTACGTTGAGCGAGGTATAGTTAATCAGGCAACATACATTACATGCACATATAGCTGCATCCGAAGACACGTATTGTGTACTTAAATTACCTTTCATTCAAACACACTAGCATTCTTACTTTATTACTTTCGTACTTTCATTCTTTATTTCTTTCTTGCTTTATCTTACTAATACATACATAATTATCTCTACATTTTAAATAGCATTTCGCCATACTTCCTAGAGTATTATTAGGGCTCGGTTCCCTTTTACCTCGGCAGTTATTAGGGTATGGTTCCCTTCTGACTCGGATAATATTAGAGTGTGGTTCCTTTCTACCTCGGATACTATTAAGATTCTGGTTCCCTTATGCATCGAATAACCATAAAACCATACAATAGACATACATACGTTCATATACCTTTACTTGTATACTTCTAATCTATCTATATTCATTCATTATGTCGACATCATTCATATATCATTCCTTAAACATTCATGTTGCATACACTTACCACATAAGTTAAGTATATTAACTAACCACCTAGAAGTATGCACATAATCCCGAAAAACATAAAAAGGAAAGAGGCTAGAAACTCACTTGAATCATGTTCCTCTCAGAGTTAACTATAACACCTATCGTTAGTTGTGCACGGCATGCTGTGTAATAACATGTATATCAATTAACTATCTCTACCCAAATCATACTTCTAGGTTAGTGAAACCTTTAGTTAACAGGGGTCCGGAGGCAGCGCCCCTGGAAGCAGGGTTCTAGGGGCGGCAGCCCCTGGCAGGGTTAAAGGGGTAAATCCCATGGCTGGGGTCGAGCTAAAGTTTAAACGAATTGAGTTTCATTTGAGTCGAGTTTCATTCTAATGGAATCGAGTTTGGATTCTAATGGAATCGAGTTTCATTATAATCGAATCGATTTTTCATTCTAATCAAATCGACTTTCATTCTAATCGAACTAAGTTTCATTCTAATCGGATCGTGTTTTCATTATAATCTAATTGAGTTTCAATTGGATTCGATTCGATTCGATTCGTTTTGTTTGGATTCGATTCGTTTTAATTTGATTCGTTTCGTTTCAATTCGATTCGATTCGATTTGTTTCCTTTTGGTTTGATTTACTTCAAATCGAATCGATTCGTTTCAATTCGATTCTATTTGTTTCCATTCGATACGATTCAATTCGATTTGATTCTTTTTTTCTCCAAACTAATCGAGTTTCTCAGGAACTAGATTCAAATATGGTTTTCATGTCGTTTCATTCTAGTCACTTTAACAGATCTCGTTATACACGTTTTGCTGATAAAACGAGTTATGGGCCGTAACAACTTCATTTTCTTGCTTTAATATGGACCTAACAATACCCGGTTGTCCAGTTTCATTCCAAAACAACTTGTTTGGATCAAGTTCTACTACAAAAGCATGTATTTGTTACGTTAAAATTCGTAACTAATCCATAGCAAACACCCTGTTTGCTACGGATTAACTACGGATTTATTCGTAATTTTTCTATGGTTTTAGCTACCCAAAGAGATGCCACATTTTTACCTATTTGTAACATCCTACTTTTGATAATAA
Source organism: Bidens hawaiensis (assembly GCF_021521415.1). Classification (NCBI taxonomy): domain Eukaryota; kingdom Viridiplantae; phylum Streptophyta; class Magnoliopsida; order Asterales; family Asteraceae; genus Bidens; species Bidens hawaiensis. Next base: position 32,649 of record NW_027497491.1, on the reverse strand, counting down.
TAAATAAAAGAAATTTTCGTTTATTTAATATGTTGTTATTATTTAAGATAAAATTAATGGAGTGTGGGTTTGGCCAATAAAAGATTGAATAAAGGTTGGTGATGAGCCTTAGGTCCATGGAGGTAAGGGTATATAAACCCCTCAAACCTCCCTAAAACCCAAAACCCCTCATTTCCACCAACCTTGCCTCCCTACACACTCAAAATACACACACACACACACAAACACCTCTATCCTTTACTGATCAGACTTTAATACAAAACAAGAAGGGTTTATGCTAGATCTTCCTAATACAATCAAGAAAAACATCCTTAGTCACCGGTTGAAGCTACGCCGAAGCTAGAAGTGAGCTAAAAAGGTACGTTTTATATTAAAGGTCATGTTTTTAAGGTCGGTTTGCCCTATGAGTTGATACTAACGCAAATCGAGCATTTTTATGCAAGAAAAATACGAACTTGGACGTAAATGAGGTGTTTTAGAATAAAACGGGACAAACAATAACGTTTTAACTGGGTTATTGAAAGATAACGATGTCGTTATAGACCAAGGCTCGTTTCTCATAGGCTGAAAATTGATATGAATGAGAACCATATATGAATCGAGTCCTCAAGAAACCTAATTCACAAAAGTAATCGAATCGAGTTGTAAAGTAATCGAATCAAATTGATAAGTAATCAAATCGAGTTGATAGATTAATCGAATTGAGTTGATAAAGTAATTGAATCCAGTTGATAAGTAATCGAATCGAATTGATATAAAGTTAATCGAATCGAATGGCAAAGAAATCGAATTGAATGGTTATTAGATTAAAATTTCCATTTGATTAATTTCCATTCGTTTAGAATTTATTCGATTAGAACTGTGATTCGATTAGATTAGTTCAAACTTCAGTTTTTCTGATGAATTTTCATCTCGACCCCAGCCAGGGGCTCTGTCCCTTGGACACTGTTAAGGGATGCTGCCCCAGCCAAGGGCGTTTCGCTCGAACCCCTGTTGCTATGGGTGCACAGCTAAGGAGGGGTGTTACTGTAAACTGTAATTCATACTAAAAATTATTACACAGTTAGCCGTGCACAGCTAAGGAGGGGTATTACTGTAAACTCATAAAGGAACATGACACAGGTGAGTTTCTAGCCCCGTTTCCTTGTTATGTTCTTGGGACTGTGTGCATACTCAAAGTGATTAGTTAATACACTTACCTTAAGTGATAAGTGTATGTTATTTGAATGTGTATAAATGATAGATGTATGAGGATAAGTGTATGTATGAAAGTATATAATAAATGTATAAGTAAGAAATGTATGTATGTGTGGTGGTATGGAACAAAGGGACCAGACCCTAATAATATCTGAGACAAAAGGGACTAGACCTTAAAATCTCAGACATATGGGTTCAGACCCTAATAATATCTGAGACGGTAAGAATAGTTATGCCTGTGTATGAAAGTATGAAAGAATGTATGTATGTACGAAAGAAAGGTAAACAAGTAAAGTATATAATATACATCTTCAGATGTGTATATGTAAGTAAGTGTATGAAATGTATGATTGTCTGATTAACTAGAACTCACTCAGTTTAGCTGACTTTTAATATGCATGCAGGTGAGTAGGATGAGACAGCTGGCTTGAAGAGGGGAACATGGCAGAAGAATAAGGAAGATGGTATCTGAAGACTAAATTTATTATGTTTGAACTTAAAGACATGTTTTATATTGTTTAAATTTTATGACATTGTAATGAATAGTTGAAATTTATCTATTTCGCGAAAAGTTTTAATTAACTTTGATATATAAAACTGTGTTTATGAGTAGGGAACTCGGACCGGGGCCTTACAATTTTGCAATATCATTGTTTGCTATGGATTTTTAGCTACCAATTGTTAGGTACGGAATTTGCTATGTTTTTTTAACTACGGGTTTTTAGCTACAAAATATTTCTACAATTTAATAACTATGTAATTTCGCTACGGATAATTTAGCTACGGTGTTTGCTACCGAGTTTCAGGTTTAGCATTAGATTTAGCTATTATTTTTCTACGTATTATATAAGGTTTTAGCTGCAAATTTTGTATATTTTTTCAAGTTTTTTAATTATTTTTCTACTTTTTCCATGTAAACATTCTATCCAAATTTTATAAAACCAATGATAAATATTAAAACCAAATATTATACATATATACATGTAATACAAAAAAATATCCAAATAATTCAAAAAGTAACAAAACAAAAACTGAAACTTCCATATATCTTAACATGGTGGAATGTTTTGTAGCTGATTTCAATTAAAGTTTCTCATTCATTTGAGCAATCATTCTCTCATTTTCTTCAATTTTTTTTTCTAGTTTTCCTCGTTCCAACTCTGGTAGTTTATCTCAGTTATTTTTTTCTCCAACTGTTGCACCTGATATTATATTAAATCCATACATAATTCTTGAAAACATATCAATGTTCAATGTTATACACACAAGCAGAAAAAGTTTTAAAATGTGTGTGACTAGTTTGTAAGTTATCTATATTGTTTAATATTAAACCTTATATAAATTATATAATATGTAAGGCCCCGGGTCCAGGTGTCCTACATTGGTATTGGATTTACACATAAACACAGTTCTAAATATCAGAGTTAACTAAAACTTTTCCTGGAATCTAAAACTTCAACCATATATTACATAATCATTTCAATCCTTCCATATTAAAAAAACATTGTCTTTCAACATATTATACAAAGTCATATTAAACATCAAAACATTCTTCCAAAGAGTCCAGCCTCTTTAAGTCCAATGCCATGTGTAAGTCCCGTGAGAGGATCTTTCATTGTGATATCACGTAAAATCGTTGTTATGCGGAATCAAACATCGAATGGATTCGATACAGGCAAATACACACAATAAGAACATAACAGTTATGCTTCAAAACACATGTTTATTAGGTTGTGTGCTTAAGCTGTTTAAATATGTTTACAATATGATAATTTTCCCGTCTCTCGTTCTATCGTTCACGTCCAACACCCACAACCTAGTTACATCAACTATATATATAGTACGTGATAACCCTAAGCCCAAACCGTACATCAAACCCACCGAAAACATTGATTTCGGTTTACATATAGAAATCCAAAACTAAGCCCAATAAACTAAGCGTAAACCATTAAATGTGGCCCAACATTCTCCCCCTTGGTTAACCTCTTGAATCATTACTCGTGCTCAAGTATGTTAGCATCAGCTTCCTTGTATGCTTTTGCCCACAATCCTGTGCGTATTATAGATCCTACCATTCTAGTATATTCCTTTGCATCTGGCTCATAGAGGTTCAACAGTAATCTGAAAGCCACTAAGGATCTCTATATCACTTTCACCAAACTTCAACAAATCTCTTGGATCTACAAGACGATGATGTCCTTTTTCTAGCCTTATAATGACGGTAGACGTCTCACCATCATACTTCAAGAACTTCATTTTATCAAGAGAACCCTCAAGAAATCTCATGGTAATCAGAATGCTTGCCACTTTATTTGTTACGGGCCACATCACGTTCATCATCTTGTTAGTATGAGGCTCATGAACCCCTTTAGCTTTCAAGAGAAAAGACTATGTAGTCATTTTGGGAAATCCTCGTTCAACCGGATTGCTCAAATACTTCAAAAAATTAATAGCCTTTGGATCATTGTTCGGGTTGTGGAAAGGAGTATTTATCAGATCATTTAAGTCCACATTCGTCTACGAAACAATGTACTTCATCTTCTTATAATATTCAGTGTTTCCCTACTTTCTATTGACCCACCACATCTGTTTATCAACATCATAACCCAACGAAACAACACCAGAATGATCACCATATTTGTCCGTAAATCTTTTTTGAGTTCAACAACAAACTTCCCTGGATGATCAGAAGACTCTACATGTTGATTGGAATTCTTTCTTATTAGCATCTTTCTTTGTGTCCTCTCAACTTGTTCGGCTATCTTTGGAGAAGCGGCCAAGTATTGTTCCAGTGGCTCAGAGGCATCAATATTAGAAGTCGGGCGCATGCTGGAACCACTACCTTGATTGTCACCAGTTGTCTTTTCACCACTCTCATCACCACTTTTGAATTCATCTCCAAACTTCTGAATCAGCTTTTGTTGGAGGTCTAAGTATGGTGCAGCAAGGCCGCCAATGTTTGCCTGAAGCTCCTGGATTTTTGAATCTTTATCAGTGTTACTAGCTTCAAGCTCTTGGATCAGTACATCCTTCACCACCGAGTCTTGTTCAAGCTCAAAAACTCGACGTTGTAAGGATTGTACATCAAGATCAATCCCCTTGCCTTTGTCTTGCATAGCCAGGATATGAGCGATCTTGTCAATAGCACTAGAACTTTGTTGACCAATCGTTCAGACGATTCTGAGGGTTCATTGATGGATTGACTGTGCACTTCAAATTAAAACTCTTGTGTGATGTCACCAAAGATCTGGTCTTGAGTTTGTTGATCAGCAGCAGACGGACCTTGATCTACTTGAGCTTCAACTATAACAAGCTCAGAAACTGTAGGTTGGCTGGTTGGTTTAACATCATTAGCCAGTACATTCGGTCTCGAATATTACTTTCTTCGTTTTCTGGGAATGAGATCGGTGGCTGGCTCTTCTTCAACTTCATCTTCAACACATGTCACATTGACTGATTGAGGAGGCTTCAATGCAGTCGACTGGAGCTTTTCTTTAAATGCTTCAAAATCATTCACTTGATCAGTAGTAGGTAATGACTGTTGTATCTAGTTTTCAGTGTCCATGTGTTGTGGTTGAGAACTGTCAGGCTCATCATCATCAGATATTGTCTCAAAGGAAAGTTGTGAACCTTTGAGCAAGAATTACATGTTCATAAGAAATAGAGGCACTAGCAGTAGCAGCAACAACCTCCGTCTCAGCAAATCTACCAAACTTAACCAGCTGATGAATTCTCCGAGAGACCACTTTAGCCCCTTTCGTTGATTGTTTCATCAACCCAATCGTATTGGGACCCATGGCCTTCAGATCGAGCACCTCTATATATATGATCAGGTCATGATAATGAGAGTCGAAAATCATCAGCAGAAACCTCGGGTAGATTAAAAACATCTCCTTTTTCTTGCCTTTGAGATTTCTTGTCATTTCATCGAACACGAACTTGCAGACACATGCGTATGGCTTATTTCATCAGAACCCCCTTACATTCGGAGACACAAGTTAATAATGTGTGAATCAGGAACCTCTAGTTTGGATGGAACAACTTCTTGATAGCTGGAGGGTAGGCTCCCTCATATCCCATTCTTTGTGCAACCTCAGCAACAGCTGCGGTAGAATACTGTATAGGATACTCAGGCTGATCACCGAATAGCAGCACCTAACGAAGTATAGCCTCAAGAATAATAACAGGTTTCTGTTGGATCTTTGACTCAATCACCATAGCTCTCGTAGCACCTCTCTGATCGATGGAAGCATGATTCCAAAATTCAGTCACTATCTTCTTATAAGTGACACGAGTTTCTCGTAAGACATGAGAAATTCTGCAAGTATTTATCCTCACAATCATTGACTTGAACTCTGATGGGCAAATGACTTTTAAACTTCCATCAATGATTATTGGCAAATGTCATCAAATTCTTTCAAGGCAAATGACTTTTAAACTTCAAAATCGTTTGTATGGGCCGAAAACCCTGATGGGGCAGAGAACATGCATATAATAATTACATTTGGTCCAAAATAGCTGGGCCAAGAACACCCTTATCAAAAACATTTTGGGCCAATCTGAATGGGCCGAGAACCCAGTCTGCAAATATCAGACTTTATGAACTCAAATTATAGCTTGATCCATGTTTAAAATTGATCTCTTATAGCATTTGTTTCGGCAAGAGTAAACATGAGGTAAAAAAAAATAATAAGACAAAAATAAAATGAAGACAAAAATACTTTTAGCACCTAGTCTTCTTGTAATTATAAAGTATTTGGGTCAAATTTCAGTTTCGATAAGTGAGCAATCTTTTATGAAAAGATCCGAACATGGAATCATATTTATTAAGATGCTTTCACAATGATTCATTTTCAGCATTATTATGACATAGAGAAACAGGTTGATAGTAGGTATTGAGAAAATTAGCATGATTTTCATTGCGTCAGTGATACAAAATAGGTTCAATTAGGCATAACGCTTAGATGGACATCACTTACTAACCCGTGATGCCTCCTATCTATTTGCAAAGCGTATTTGGCTCTCCTCAGATCATCCCAATTTGACTCCAACCTACTGCTTGATCAAAAGATTTTCTCTATACAAACAAAAAATTTAAGCTTTAAGGTTGTACGTTGGACTTACAAACCATTCGTACTTACATGCCTTACATTCATGGTGCTTAGGACTTATTTTAATGCCACACCCTTGTAGTTCTAGTTTGAACCTTTAAGCTTTTGAAAGACGAATTTTATGAAACAATAACCGATAAGTTTTTTTTTTAATAAAACAACTTAGAAACATAATATTTTTGGTGATCAAGACACTAGCGGGCTCGTGTATGACTGGGTAATTGCTTTTCTGCCTATCATTCGGAGAGATGTATCTAGAGACATGCACACACTTCACAATAAGTTTAGCATATTTAGTTTATATCACTTCAGCTTTAAGCGTCATGGAAAGCTACCATACAAATCAGAGACTGTTCAAAAGCCTTTTTAGCCTTGTATCTTCACACGTTAGGCACACATAAACAATTTAACTATCATTTTCCATAGAATGGATCAAAATTTCATTTGGAAATATTAGAGCTTCTAAAGAGCTTTTAACTGAATAATCATATCACTTCTCATATACTTATTTAGAAGACATTTTAAATTTAGTCTCCCCGATCACTTTCAGTCTTCAGGTAAATGACTATCTCGTATATCTACAGGTAGATAACGGGACCAAACATATATAATTACATGTCCCGTGAACTTAAGTACCTGACAGTTTTAAAGTGAAAGAATTAAACAAAACACACAGCAGTCGCCCCAACCACTTTTAGTCTTCAGGTGAATGGCTATCCCGTATGTCTACAAGTAGATAACGAACCAAACGTATAGAAGTATGTCCATCAAACTTAAATAACAGACATATTTTAAGCGATGGAGTGCAAATATATTTTTGATTTTCTAATTTTATAAGAACACACACACTCTTTTTGTATTTTTTTTAATCCCCCCCCCCCTTTAAATTTCTGCAAAAAATTTTGCTACATAGAAAAAAAACTTTTATGTACAAGTTTAACCTCAAAAATACTCAATCGTCAAAATGAAGCATTTTATGAAATACTACAAACACATTAAATATGGTTGTTCCGTCTGGATTTCTAAATAAGTCAGCCACATTATTATCAGTGTGAACTTGTTCAATATGAGTTTGTTTTTGGTTGTAACAGTCACGAAAAAGGGGGTATTTGGGATTCCTTATTTTTATCTCCTTATAACGTATTGACTTTTGTAAGTTAAAAGAGTATTTGGATAGTGTGACTTTTTTTATGTTTTTGAAGAAGGAAAAAGTAGTTTTGATAAGTTAGGATATTTTTACTTATCAAAAATTCCTTAAAGAAGTCAAAAGGAAGTGTAAATAAGGAACCCCAAACATGGCCTAAAATGAATTTACATGTCGACTTGCTTGGTTTATGAATGCTGAACATGATTTTTAATAATAGCAATAACAACATCATTATCACAAAAGTTTGGAGTGTCAAGAAATTCCAAACCGTAATTCAACAACTGATGATTCATCCAAATAACCTGTGAGAAGCAGACAGATGCAACAACATACTCAGCCTCAGCAGTGTACGTGGATACTGTTTATTGTTTCTTGCATTGCCACAAATTGAGTCGATCACCTAAGAATTGACATCCAACAGACTTAGATTTCATGTATATATCATCACCTCCATAATTGCTGTCAGCAAAAGCATAGAAATCAAATTCTGAGTTTTTGGGATACCAAAGACCTAGCTTGGGTTTCCCTTTCAGATATCTAATAATACGTTTAACCGCAATTAAATGAGAAAATTTAGGGTTAGATTGGAAGCGTGCGCATTGAAAAACACAAAACATGATATAAGGGCGACTGGCGGTGAGATACGTTAGGAACCTGATCATTGTTTGATAGTATGTTTGATCTACGGAGTTCCCTTCAGGATTAGATGAAAAAAGAGGTCTTTCCTCCATAAGAGTTGTCGCACTTTTAGATTCTTGGAACTCGAATTTTGCCAACATGTCTTTGACATATTTCCCTTGATGTAACAAAATTCTTGTCGAACTCCGACGAACCTATAATCCTAGAAATGACATCATCTCCCCCAACAAACTTCTTCAATTTCATAACATAGAGCAGTACTGGTGGAACCAAAAATGATGTCTACATAAATCTGAACCAAGATCAGATCGTTCCCATTAGTTTTAAGGAACAAAGTCTGATCGACGGTTCCTCGCTTGTACCCAGGCCGAGTAGGTGAGTCGTCAAAGTTTCATACCATGCCCAAGGCCCTTGATGAAGACCATATAGAACTTTGTCAAACTTGTAGTCGTAAGTAGGATGCTTTTAGTGAATAAAACCCAGTGGCTGGTCCACATATATTTCCTCTTTTACTTCTCTATACAGAAACGTTGTCTTGACATCCATCTGGTAAACCGTGAAGCCCATATAGGAAGCATATACCAAGAAAATCTGAATGGACTCAAGACGAGCCACTAGAGCATACACTTTGGTTAACACGCCTGTTTCAAGAGGATCTATGACATTTTTGATTGGATGATCCCTTTGAATTCTTTTTGGTATAGAATGATCGGAAATGGGACAGGTGGTAGGTAAATTTGTTGGATCTCCAAGAATTTTAGAGAAAGGATTCTTCCATCTAGATGTCGCGGTACTGTGCGAGTACGAGGTACTGGAAATGTACTCATTTGGTATGACATCTAGGAATAGAGTGCTACCAAAAATTTGACGAATGGCACTCTCCCCCTCAACTAATGAAGCATCGGCCGCAGAAGTCTCAGCGGTGTGTAGTTTACGTACTTCATGAAACTTTTGTGAAGATACAATCTCAATAATACTTTTGTGACCTTCGTCAAATTTAGATCTCGAATTATATTCGTTTTTGTAAACTTTTATTACGTAAACCCAACTCAACATTTTAGAACCTTATGTATTTATTATATAATATTATAATATAGCTCGAACGTAAATAAATCGATGTTTGGCATATTATACTATCGTTAAGAAAAACATAAGGAGTTCAAAATGATTTTCGTAAAGTCGTCACGAGTTGTACAAACCTTAAAGCTCGTATTAAACCATTATTGAAACTTGAGGGACCGGACCAAAAATGTAACTTTTATACCCACCTATATAAACTAACAACCCTAAACCTAACCATAATATTATCACCCAGCCGCCATCCCCATCCCTAGCCGTTTTCCGGCGACCCCATCTTTTCCGGCGAGAATCCGGCGACGCCAAACACCTCCTGCCATTACCCCCCCATTGTATCACCACCATCCCAGCCACCCCCTCTTCCACACACAACACACAACCGCTACCTCTTTCCTTCCCTCCATCCCTGCCGTTTTTCCGGCGACCTCGGAAGTCCGGCGTCGATCTCCGGCGAGCTCCACCGACCTCTCTCTCGCTCTCCGTCTCTCGGCCTCTCTCTCCCCGTCGCACTCTATCTCTCTCCGGCACTCTCTCTATGTATCTATCCCCGCCCCTCCGTCTCTCTCTATATATCCGTCTCCCTCTCTCTCACTCTCAATTATCTCTCTTTCTCTTTATCTCTCTCGCGTCGTCTCTCTCTCTCTCTCTCCGTTTTCGTTTGCCGGCAGAATCAACTCCGGTGACCTTAGTTCTCCGGCAACCTTTCTCCGACGACCTCATATCTACTAATAGGTATATTTAAATTGGGTTTTTGTTATTAATTTTTCATATATCAATTTTCGGATCTAATTGTTAATAATCGGTTTTAGTATCGGTTATATTTTTGGTTAAATACTTTGAATCGAGTTGGGTGTGTGTAGATTGGTTTGAATTGGGGAAAAGATTAACACCCGGGTAACGGATATATAAATTTTCTTATGGGTTTAATTAACAATCGTCATCTTGGTTTCGTTTTGAGTTTGTACATAAATTGTTAAACTAGAGGTCTTGGGATCGGGTCTCATCTTAGACCGGTTTAAATGTTACTTTTACACTAACAAATCTCGGTTACTATTCATATTTTTACTTAAAAATTATTATCAGTATTATTATGTTAAACTTACTAATATATGTATTCATTATTAATGTTATTATTATTATCATTATTATAAATATTAAGGCGGTTATAAATATTATTAAAAGTCATATTATTATTATCTATTAAGAATCATATTTATATCATTATTTATTAACAATAATATTATTATATTTATTTTGTGAACTCGTTTAGAACTCGAACCAACATCGGGTATGATATCATTATTTATTATCAATATTAGTTACTATTATTACTATTTTTATCAACAACACCTTAAAATTTAATACCAAGATTTTATTCTATAATTATTAATAATAGTATTATTAATAATAATTATTGTTATAATTATAATACTATATTAGTATTATTAGAAATAGTTATTGTTATTATTATTATCTTATATATCTATATATATAAGTGTATATATATATATAACATATCTTTTTAGAATTATTATTATCATTACTATCTTATCATTAATAATATTATTATAAACTTTATTATCCATTCATTTTTATAAAACCGAACTCTTAAATTAAGCTCGTTTTGTTCTTATTTAATATTGGTTTAGTTATTTAAAAAGTCCCAATAAAATGATATTATTTTTATTCTAATTATTAATTAAGTACAAGTCTCTAATCATTAACAAACTAACCGGCAACACGATTTTAACAACCGAACCTCCTCGTTCAATGTTTCCAATATAGTTTCATTATGGTTTCAAGTTCATTAATATATATTCATTATTTATTTATCTAAGGTGTTTATCGTTTCAAGTCGGATCTGTTCGTTTACCGTTCGAGCTTCATTTATTTATCAATTTATTTCTCGGTTCATCAATCAAGGTGAGTACTTTCATACCCTTTTTTCCATCTTTCGTTTTGGGGTGACATTTCATACTTATCAAACTAAATGCTTTCATTACTTGAATCTTTAAATCCACAAACGTGATTGTATACTTTACTTAAATAATTGCTCGATTTGGTGTTCTATGCTTACATGCTTATATGCTTATGTGTTTACCGCTTTTGGAAGGTTGATTCATAAATCCGTGAACTATTTGGTATTCTCTTATAGCACGGTGCCGTTAATGTATTCTTACTAACGACCTCATGAAATCTGAATTTATTTATAGAAGGTGCCGTTAATGTATTCTTATTAACGACCTCATATAAAAAATCCTGAACCATCTGATATTCTCTTATGGCGGGTGTCGCTAATGTGTTAGCGATCTCATATTATCCATATTGTTGCTTTTATTTATCGTTTCGTATACAAGTTTTGTGGCTTTTTACTACTATATATTTATATGCTCAATCTTATGAATTGCTCACCAACCTTTGTGTTGACAAACTTTATTTTATGAAATTTTACATGTTTGACTTTTGTTAACTCGAGGACTTGAAGAAAAACGTGACAAGGACCATTAGGATATTAGTAAAACAACCAATATAATTGTTATTTGCTTACAACTTGTTTGTGTGGACGAGACGTGTTGTTTATCTGATTTGTTGAAATAAAATGAGTTAAATAAATATTGTCACTTTAAATAGTGTCTTGTGTATTTATCCAATCACGTTGCACCCTGGCATGTTCCGCCGCCTTTGGTCGGGGTGTGACAGATTGGTATCAGAGCCACAAGACTATTGGATAGGTGGTTAGACGTAACGACCTAGTATAGTCTTTACTTTAGGGTCCCTATACGTGTTGCCTATACGTGTTTACCCTACTTGATTGTTCAATTCACTTGTTTGTTAATATACTTATTTATTTTATCAAATCATAAATATACACATACACACACTTTCATTGTACTCCAAGGTATCATTACCTTAAAACGCAAAAACATTAGTTTTTATTGTGTTTTATGGATCATGAGCTTAACTTGGATCCCGTTGTTTCAAATCTCCTTAAAGATCGTCTCATATGAGATGACCACTTTAAGTAGTCGAATGCGAGCGTTCCGCCCGTCATCCTAATTTTCGGTGTTAAAACAATAGAACTACGGTGATTTCGTGGACTAGTGTTTTGACATGACGTTGTATTCTGATTTATTTTTTGTGCTACAATCGTTATTTGAGTCGAAGACATGAAAAAGACGAGGTGGTACGTGCACAAGTTTAGACTCCAACAGGGTATTTTTGTAATAAAGTTTTTTTTAGTGTCGGAATATCAAGTCATGGTGGTTCATGCACGATTTTTCCTCCTTTAAATCTTAAAATATTATTATTACATTTCGAGAATTTAAACCATTTTCCCTTTATTTTGTTATAAATCCTTATCACAAGCCTTCATTTATAAATGTTATAATTTTTTTTATTTATTGTTAATAATTCTTTTATATCTCGATTTTATATGGTAAAGTTTTACACCAATTTTCTCATTTTGATTTCACAATGATTTTATTACAAGTTTCGTTCAATATGATCTCTTTGATATAAGTTAAAAATATATGTATGTATTTATATAGCTACTTCGATCTGTTCGTAATGATTTTAATATGCCATTTATTTTTATTAAGTCTAATGTACAAAGGTCTTATTATATAAATTTTATCATATTAAGAAGGTTTTATGATAAATTTCATCTCAACTTTTCAAGTAATTTTCTATCATGTAAGCTTTAAATTTTCTTTAAGTTCCTTGTACAAAAAAAAATTTGTATAAAAAATTCGTTTTTATAACTATTCCGTTTATTTCGAACGATCCTTTCACAATATTAATTATTTAAACCTTTCACGACGTTTTAATTATATTACATAATATCCATGGTAGAATTCTCATTACCTAAGATATATTTTACAACTTTCATTATGCATTTTTGCTTCATTATAAATTTTCACCAATAAAACTTGCATCTTATGATACAACTGGTTTTAAATTCTTATGGTAGTTTCGCTTAGATTTTTCAAAAAAATTCGCAAACTTTTAGTTTGTAACTTTATTGAAATCCTCCCGTAAAACTTCATAGAAATTTTACTTAAAAGATCAAAAATCGTTTACTTGTTATTTCTCGATTTACAATGCCAGTCATTTTAACTTACCATAATATTTTTGTTACACGATATTAAGTAACGAACTTGGTAAAAGAAAATTTTCATTTCGCAACTTTGTATTCCCCAAAAAAACGACATTCATCATTTAATATTGGTACCTCATAACAAATTTTAACATTCAATTTACGTATTTTAAATTTCCTCATGAGCAATAAATAAATAAATTTTAATCTTTATGAAAAAAAAGTTGTATGATTCACACGCTAGGATCTCAAAAGTTATTTATATAATATAATGTATATATTTATATATAAATAGTAACTTGCAATTTCAATCATCAAAATTTTAATGGACATTGCAAACATTATTTATAAATTATGATATTTTCAATTTAATAGCTACTATTAGTCAAAATCTCTCTAAACGCAACCACAAGTTCCCAAACACCCGTATTCCATCTTAATCTACCGCCTTAAATCAAACCATCCTTACACTTCAAAAGTTTTCCCGCGCACTCAAATTTTTCTTCAATATGAACGAAACCTAAACATCCAAAAGTATACCCTCACCTACTCAAACCCCATGCAAAATCCAAGATGTACAAAATCAACCCAACAAAAAGCCTTAAATACCGACACTCCCACGACACGAAAACCTATCAAACTTTACTATCCTAATACTTCAAAGACACCGACAAACACACTCACAAATGCCTTGAACATATACAAACCAAAGTATCCCCAACTAAGACTCAAAACCCTTTGACCCATACTATGTCGAGTCACAAACCATATCGCCACATTGTTCCCATCCAACCATAGAGTTGACGTCAAAATAGTAACCCAAACACTCTTTACAAAATACATGTATAAACCAAATCTTAACCCAAACTAGCCAAGATCAAATTATCCAACCCACCAACTTAACCCAAGCTCAAATAAGCCAAACCTCACCTAATAGTCCAACTATTACTCATACAAATCATACAAACCTAAACTCAACAAACCTCATAAATCCAACTAAAAAAAAACAACTACGCAAGCCAACCGGAACACACTCACTCTCCACCAAATTTCCAAACCATTCACCATTCGAAGCCTAAAACCTCTCCATTCACACGCAAGCTTCGCTTTACCCTTAAATTCATTTAATATATATATATATATATGTATGTATACTTACATACAACTAGTGTATTTATAACAACTGAATGTGTTCAAATAATCACTTATAGATTATAAACTCTTTCAAGATTAACGGTTTACATGTTATGTCCATATTTTATAAATTATCCTTGTAAAATGTAATATTGTCATGATAACAAAAAAATTGATTGTGAGGCTTTGCTTTCAAAGATTATTAAACGATTATATGAGTTATTTCAAGATTTATAAATATTGTCACCTAAGGTGATAAATCTCATAAAGACTTTATAAATTCGAGGTTTCGTTTTGAATGTTGAATGCAGGATTTATTTAGTAACAAACTTTAACTTTCACCATCGTGCATAAACTCAATGACCATGGCTTTACAAATCTTTTGAGACGCGTTTATAAATACTTTATGTTGTTACACATTTTTTGCTCAATAACGATTTACGCCAACTATTACCTCTTATTATCGCAAGCATCATCACTTTATATAATTTATTTTCATCATAATTACTCTATGTATACAAACTCCTTTAACAAATTGGACTTACAAGATTTACATTTGATACTGATCAAAACGTTTCTTAGCTACGCAATACCGTGATATATTGATATTAATATATTCATTTTCTTGGAAACAATAAAACGACTTGACTTGAGACTTCGTTTTTGATATTATTCTTTTATTTTCAAAGAGCATATAAAACGCAATTTACATATTTAGTCATTTATTTCGAGTCACACCATTATTGCGATTTTTCTTTTCTTTTTATGAGATGTTTCGATTACAATATTATGCACATGAGATCTCATTTTTGTGTTTTGATTTTCGTGACCGAATGCAAACTATTCAATAACAATTTGTGTAATACTTCCAAAACTTTAACTTCACCAAAAATCTCGTTTATCTTTTAAACGATATTTTCATGACTATGTTGTTTATATTTGAGCATTTATGTAAACACGATTCTATACGTTATTCTATATCATTTTATCTAATCTATTAACGGCCTATGTGTGGCTGTCTACAAGTTTTGGCGCTATTAGAAACCGTTATTATAATGACGATTATATAATTGGTTTCACAACAGTGGCCGTATTCATGTTTTATCACATTTCATTGATTGTTTTGGTTATTAATCAATACTATTCTATTTATATTGATGCACGTATGCGTCACCCCAAAGAAACTCACCTCATCCTCGTGATTACACGAAATCCTCTCCTCAAATACCTATAACCTCAATTTTGTTCACGTATGAAACTCATCGTACGACGTTATTGCAAGTTGTATAATCGTTTATCCCAACTCTATGTGATTATTTATCGGACTTTTCATTTCTATTTATCAGGTTTCGTCTTATCAATCTTATTTAGTACCTCGATTTATAGACTTCGGTAACTATCTTGATGACCTTTGACTTCGAATATTATTTCATATTGTTTACCCTAAATTTCTCCTTTTTATTTGATCGTCTTTACGTAATTTAAGCCGAATTGTTATTTTCGCCTTGGTTTATATTCTAAGACTTTAAACAGTTTCATTTATGTATCCCATTTTCATACTTACTAAAAAGTCAATCCCGAAATTCTCAACCGCTAGTACTGTTTTGTCAATATTGGTAAAATTCAACAATTTTATTTACACACCTATTATTTAAAGATTTAAAAATAAATATGTCTCTTAAACCACACAATGGAATGAACCATGTGGACCATACGACGATCTAAATAATTATAGGTGCACACTTAATTATCGAAATCCCCGTATGAAAGCCATAGTAAGTACATTTGTGTGCGATAACTCAGACCCGTGGATGATGGCGGAAAGACGGTAGAAATGCGAGTCATGATAAGGGCATGTTGGATACGCCGCTGGTACTTCCTATATATAAGTGCCTTTATTATGTTTCTCATTTGTAGCGTTTTTCGAGTCATGCAAGGATTTGACGTTATACTTTTGCCTAAAATTGTTCATGCAATGATCTTATTAAAGACAACATTCGTTAATAATTACTTTCCTTTAAGTTTATTTTAATTTCGGGACAAAATTTTCAAAAAGTTAGGGATAATGTGACCTTCGTCAAATTTAGATCTCGAATTATATTCGTTTTGGTAAACTTTTAATACGTAAACCCAACTCAACATTTTAGAACCTTATGTATTTATTATATAATATTATAATATACCTCGAACGTAAATAAATCGATGTTTGGCATATTATACTATCGTTAAGAAAAACATAAGGAGTTCAAAATGATTTTCGTAAAGTCGTCACGAGTTGTACAAACCTTAAAGCTCGTAATAAACCATTATTGAAACTTGAGGGACCAAAAATGTAACTTTTATACCCACCTATATAAACTAACAACCCTAACCCTAACCATAATATTATCACCCAGCCGCCATCCCCATCCCTAGCCGTTTTCCGGCGACCACATCTTTTCCGGCGAGAATCCAGCGACGCCAAACACCTCCGGCCATCACCCCCCCACTGTATCACCACCATCCCAGCCACCCCCTCTTCCACACAAAACACACAGCTACTACCTCTTTCCTTCCCTCCATCCCTGCCGTTTTTCCGGCGACCTCGGAAGTCCGGCATCGATCTCCGGCGAGCTTCACCGACCTCTCTCTCGCTCTCCGTCTCTCGGCCTCTCTCTCCCCATCGCATTCTATCTCTCTCCGGCACTCTCTATCTATCTATCTCCGTCCTTCCGTCTCTCTCTATATATCCGTCTCCCTCTCTCTCTCAACTCTCTCTCTTTCTCTTTATCTCTCTCGTGTCGTCTCTCTCTCTCTCTCTCTCTCTCTCTCTCCGTTTTCGTTTGCCGGCAGAATCAACTCCGGCGACCTTAGTTCTCCGGCAACCTTTCTCTGACGACCTCATATCAACTAATAGGTATATTTAAATTGGGTTTTTGTTATTAATTTTTCATATATCAATTTTCGGATCTAGTTGTTAATAATCGGTTTTAGTATCGGTTATATTTTTGGTTAAATACTTTGAATCGAGTTGGCTGTGTATAGATTGGTTTGAATTGGGGAAAAGATTAACACCCGGGTAACGGATATATAAATTTTCTTATGGGTTTAATTAACAATCGTCATCTTGGTTTCGTTTTGAGTTTGTACATAAATTATTAAACTAGAGGTCTCGGGTTCGGCTCTCATCTTAGACCGGTTTTAATGTTATTTTTACACTTAACAAATCTCGGTTACTATTAGTGTTAGTATTTTTACATAAAAATTATTATCAGTATTATTATGTTAAACTTACTAATATATGTATTCATTATTAATGTTATTATTATTATCACTATTATAAATATTAAGGTGGTTATTAATATTATTAAAAGTCAATTATTATTATCTATTAAGAATCATATTTATATCATTATTTATTAACAATAATATTATTATATTTATTTTGTAAACTCGTTTAGAACTCGAACCAACATCGGGTATGATATCATTATTTATTATCAATATTAGTTACTATTATTACTATTTTTATCAACAACACCATAAAATTTAATACCAAGATTTTTTTCTATAACTATTAATAATAGTATTATTAATAATAATTATTGTTATAATTATAATACTATATTAGTATTATTAGAAATAGTTGTTGTTATTATTATTGTCTTATATATCTATATATAAGTATATATATATATAACACATATTTTTAGAATTATTATTATCATTACTATCTTATCATTAATAATATTGTTATAAACTTTATTATCCATTCATTTTTATAAAACCGAACTCTTAAATTAAGCTCGTCTTGTTCTTATTTAATATTGGTTTAGTTATTTAAAAGTCCCAATAAAATGATATTATTTTTATTCTAATTATTAATTAAGTACGAGTCTCTAATCATTAACAAACTAACCGGTAACCCGATTTTAACAACCGAACCTCCTCGTTCAATGTTTCCAATATAATTTCATTATGGTTTCAAGTTCATTAATATATATATTACATTATTTATTTTAGCTAAGGTGTTTATCGTTTCAAGTCGGATCTGTTCGTTTACCGTTCGAGCTTCATTTATTTATCTATTTATTTCTCGGTTCATCAATCGAGGTGAGTACTTTCATACCCCTTTTTCCATCTTCCGTTTTGGAGTGACATTTCATACTTATCAAACTAAATGCTTTCATTACTTGAATCTTTAAACCCACAAACGTGATTGTATACTTTACCTAAATAATTGCTCGATTTGGTGTTCTATGCTTACATGCCTATATGCTTATGTGTTTACCGCTTTTGGAAGGTTGATTCATAAATCCGTGAACTATTTGGTATTCTCTTATAGCACGGTGCCGTTAATGTATTCTTATTAACGACCTCATGAAATCCGAATTTATTTATAGACGATGCCGTTAATGTATTCTTATTAACGACCTCATATAAAAAAATCCTGAACCATATGATATTCTCTTATGGCAGGTGTCGCTAATGTGTTAGCGATCTCATATTATCCATATTGTTGCTTTTATTTATCGTTTCGTATACAAGTTTTGTGGCTTTTTACTACTATATATTTATATGCTCAATCTTATGAATTGCTCACCAACCTTTGTGTTGACAAACTTTAATTTATGAAATGTTACAGGTTTGACTTTTGTTGACTCGAGGACTTGAAGAAAAACGTAACAAGGACCATTAGGATATTAGTAAAACAACCAATATAATTGTTATTTGCTTACAACTTGTTTGTGTGGACGAGACGTGTTGTTTATCTGATTTGTTGAAATAAAATGAGTTAAATAAATATTGTCACTTTAAATAGTGTCTTGTGTATTTGTCCAATCACGTTGCACCCTGGCATGTTCCGCCGCCATTGGTCGGGGGTGTGACAACTTTCATGTTAACTTGCAGACGATGGCTAAGCAGTATTCAATAATTCCAATGGGTCTATATTCAACACTGGGGACTTATGAAGGTCAGTAGGAATGTCGTCTTCTTCATCAACAACATTTGAAGTACCTGCACCTAAGTTTTCTGTAACAACAACTGGAAACACATTGAATGGCTTAAACTATTCATTATAATCGAATAACCTGTCAGGACCGACACGAGCATCAGTCTCATTCTCCTCAAGCCACCGCACATCATAAGATTCCACTATCTGCTTAATTGTCTTGTTGTAAACTCTTTAAGCAGTGCGACCATAATATCCAACAAAATAGCGATCATCAGCTTTAGCCATAAACGATTTCATAGGAAGTCTTCATCTGTGATTTGTTGATCAACACCCGATTTTGAACATATAGGATTTGTTGACTGCTTCAGCCAAGAAGAACAGACCT
Source organism: Bidens hawaiensis (assembly GCF_021521415.1). Taxonomy (NCBI): domain Eukaryota; kingdom Viridiplantae; phylum Streptophyta; class Magnoliopsida; order Asterales; family Asteraceae; genus Bidens; species Bidens hawaiensis. The sequence continues at coordinate 12,927 of NW_027497491.1, read as the reverse complement.
TTGAATCACACAGCATGGTCCTTACAGCCTCGATAAGAAGTCTTTTCCTTCTCTCAGCAACTCCATTTTGTTGCGGTGTGCGAGCTGTCTGTACTGTCTACGTATTCCTTTTTTGGCAAAAAAAATAATTCAACGTTGAGTTCTTGAATTATGTGCCGTTGTCGCAGCGAATTCCTTCTAGCTTTAGATTGAGTTGGTTCTCCATGAGCACCACAAATCGTTTTATCAATTCTGAAGTTTCACTCTTATTTGACAAGAAAAATACCCAAGTAAAAAGTGAGTAATCATCAGTAATAACCAGACAATAAGAAATGCGAAAAATACTCAATACATGAACCGGACCAAACAAATCCATATGTAGTAATTGAAAAACCAAGGAAATGGTATTAACCAGTTTTGGCTTGTGAGATTTATGATGATGTTTACCCAAAGGACAACCTACACATTTCTCAGTTGTTACAAAATCCTTGACCGGAAAACCATGCACGAAGTCGTTTTAGCAAGACGGTTTAAGGTTTTAATGTTTGCGTGACCAAGGTGACGATGCCAAAGCATGGCATTATGTTCTAACACTATTGAAAATAGAGATGTGAATATTTTTATTCATGTCGCTCACGTAAGCATTATATTTTCTTTGTAATCGAACAAGAACCAAATATTTTCGTATAATGATTCCATGTTTTAAAATTAAACACTCTTTGTTAGTAAAATGTGTTGAAAAGCCTTTTTCGCAATTGAGCAGACTGTGTTTCAATTCTGGAACATAGTTAACGTTCTCGAATTTAAGAATATTATACTTACAGTACCCTTTTGTGTAATATTCCCTTTTTCTCCTCCCGCAAAGGACACATACCCACCATTAAAAATTTGAATGTCGTACAGTTGGGAGATGTCTCCTGTCATGTGTCTGGAACAGCCACTATAAACATATCAAGGTTTGATGATATTCCTCCATAGTTGTTCCTGCATGATGTGCGAGATTAGTTAGATTTTGATATCGAGTCCAGAGTAGTAGAGTAGTGCTGGGAAGGCCTGATTTATCTAAGCATGTCATAGGTTTCCATGACATTTCTTCTTGATTATCTAATATTGAGTAGGAAGTTTTTGATGGCTTGGCCAACGGAGATTTTGGGCAACCATTCATATTTGGATTTCAAAACTTTGTTATTTGCATGAACGATTGCAAGCGGAAAAAATATTTGACTTTGACTTCCAAATTGGTTTCGGTCCATATGCCTACTTGGTTCCCGGGACCGAAACCGAGTTTCAATCACAATTCTGAAACATATTAGGCTCGGTCTGATGAGAGCTTAACATGGCAACCTTGTTTCTTTTCCAATCACCATCAGTGGGATTTGCCTCATAATACCTTGATTTATTTGAAGTATACTTGTAGAAGGAATTTCGAGGCATATTCCTCAGATGATATCCATAATATGGGATATAAAGACGGTGTGGACAATTTCTAGAAATATGACCTGGAATGCCACAGTTAAATATGTTTGACATTTAACATAAAAATAATTGTGGTCTACTCCTGGTCTTGATCTGTTGTGTGAGCTAGTTTGTCTCGCTTTGGACCTGACACTTTATTTCTCACCTGAATTTTCATTTAATTTATCACAATTGTTAACACATTAGCTTCCTTCTTTAACAAACTTAGGTGATAATTGTATATGAGATCTTTTATTTTTATCAAATATATTTGATAACACATTACCAGATTTAAAAGTTTTAGAGAATCAACCACACAATTGTCTTTGCACCTAAAAACAGAGCTCATAGTAATATTTGAAGCAATAGAATCCAAAACAGGCAAATTTAAATGAACATTAGAATTAATGTCTTTATTGTTCAAAATAGGTCAATCATTATTCTCATCAATCCAATCCTCAACAGTTACTTCATTTTAACGTGAAGCAAACACATTAGTATCAGTCACCTATTTGAGGTGGATTTGGTAGCTTTTACTGAACCCAGAGCACCTTTGACATTTTCAGTTGGTTTTACCATACTGCATAAACTTTTCCGTTTCGTCCTCTTCTTTTGTAAGAGGAAGTCCAGTGTAGTTGTCTTTAGATGGATTTGGGAACCACACTATACCCAATACCCAAACCCTTGTTTTCTTTACATTTTATTTGTTTTTCAATCATGGACTCAACTACTGCACTAGAGACATAGAATTTCTTAAAATTGAATTCAAGATTTTCTAATTTATTAGTTAACTTAGCAATCTCCAACTTGCAGGCTTCTAATTCAGCGATTCAATCAACAATTTTCTGTTAGGCATCTAAGTGGTGACAACATTTTATGCTAAAATCATATTGAAGTTTAGGGAGGGTACTCTGAGTAGTTGGTACTCTGAGTAGTGGGTACCTCGTAGGACCTCGACCCGCCTACTCGGGTCTTGTATGGATATGCAGGAAGGGGTGCTCCTAGGTGTGTGTAGGGGTTGTGTTTGTTCGTGAGAATGGATTCCTCGTCAAGTCATTTCGGGGGGGTGTGGACACACTTGCGCGAATTCGGGTAACGGCTAAAAGGGAGAAAGAAAAAGGAAACTGTACCCGACCAGGGATGGACGTAAACTCGTAAGCTACCGAGGGTAGGGATAATCGTCCAGGTCTTTTTGTGAAAGAAAAAAGCCGCCCCGCCGCAGCAGGCGGGTTGCTTCCTCTGTCGTCGCCGGGGAGCTCTTGGCGAGGAGACCTTAGGAAAAGTTGCTAAAACAAACGGGAGTCCTTTTGTTGTGCCTCATGTTTTTCTTTTAAAAGCCTTTTCGAATTTTTCAAGAGTGATGTTTTTCATGTTTTATTACCTCCATTTCTCTAATCAGATTACTATTGGGAGATTTACATAAATGAACCTTATTAACACAAGATTTAGAACATAATTAAGAACATACCTGGGAAGTGCTGGAAGGAGTGAAAACCATGAAGGAAAATTGAAGATCCTTAACTTGTTCGTTAGCATTTTTCTATTTCTCAGCAACATCAATTCAGGAAAAATTTGCAGTCTGATTGTTGATATTGAGAGCTGCCATCTGGTCATTCGAAAAAAAACTATTGAGCTACCAATCCCCTCTCGATCTCATTTGAATCAGCCATATTATCTCCTCTTGCATTACTCACTGGAACCAATTCCCTTTCTCTGTTTTCCTCCTTAGTTAGATTTGTGCATTCACAAGAAAAGTGACCCGACTCATGATAGTTATAGCACCCCAGAGTGTCTTTGTTATATCCCACCTTCTGGCTAGGTGGCACATTCCTGTTGTTTCTACTTGTTCTACTGGTAAATTTCTTTGCTCGAAACACTGCTATGGCTATTTCCCAAGAGATATACATTTTCTCCACATCATCCGATTGGATTTGATCTAACTCATCAGCTACAACTGGTTGAACCAATTCTCCGGTAATTCATGAAACCTGCCATCAAGGCAATGTTTTCTTGAGTCTCCTTCGAAATAGTAAGAATCTGAGTAGGAGACTTATTGGAGGATGCAGTAGTTGGCTGAGGTTTAGTAGCATGAGCAGGTTGTTAAAAGAACATGGGAGTGGGCTGTGGTGAAGGCTGAGTGAATTGAGCTTCCACTCAGGGAACCCCTCCCAAGGCAATTTCAGGTGAAAGTGCCATTGTTAAGTTAGCAAGAGCTTTTTCATCCTCTTCAATCTTCACAAAATCTGCATCGACATACAATTCAACAGGCTTCACAACCACCTCATCAGAATTTCTCGTTGATAAGTAATACCTTGAGAACCTCGTATGATACTCCAACTCTTCACATATTTCATTTTCACATATTTCTTAAATCTGAGCTTTCACTTAGGGAACCCCTCATAAGACAATAAACGAGGTATACTAGTGGAAGTTCCCATGATGGAATCAAACTCTCGATGTAGGGCATCATTTAATGATGTATTAGTTAATTGGTTCATTTAAAAATATAGTCCAAATAGATAGTCCAAATTACTTGGTCCCAAGTCCCTGAGGCCCAAACCTACAGTCCAATGATACAGTAGCAGTCGAGAACCACTTACTTTGACCGAGAACCTAGATTGTGGACCAAGAACCCGACCTAGAACCCGAGAACTTAACCGAGATCCCAAGAGATTGACCGAGAACCCGAGAACCAGTGAAATCCACCAAGAACTCAGAATGTTGGCCGAAAACCCTTAAATGTGCCCAAGAACAATCAAAAGAGCCAAAAAACTATCAAATGATACCCGAAAACTCTCAACAGAGCCCAAAAATGATCAAGAATTAGTTGAGAACCCCTTTCCTAGGTTTGTCTGTGTAGTTTTGGCAAAAAACTAAATCCCAAAATCTTTGGATTTGAATTTTAATCAAAACAAACACAATGCCTATCCAAGAATACTTTATATCTCTTTTGTTGAACAATTTACTGGAAACTAAACCAACACGGCCACTAAAAGAAACTCCAAACACAATCTTTGAATTCGTGATATTACAACCCGAGCATAGAATAGATCAATTGGTTCTGATACCAATTTTAAGTCACGTGAGAGAATCTTTAAATGTGATATCATGTAAAATCATTGTTATGCGTAATATATCAACGACTGATTCGATATAGGCAAATACACACAATAAGAACTTAATGGTTATGCTTCAAAACACATGTTTATTACGTCGGGTTCTTAAGCCCTTTGAATATGATTACAATAATATAAACTTCTCCCTTCTCTCGTTCTCTCGTTCACGTCCAACACCCACAACCTAGTTGCATCAACTATATACATAGTACATGGTAACACTAAGCCCAAACCGTACATCAAGCCCACCGAAAACATTAAATTCAGTTTACATATAGAAACCCAAAACTAAGCCCAATAAACTAAGTGTAAACCACTAAGTGTGGCCCAATACCATGTGTCTTCGCTCAAGCTAGCTGCCTTCGCCTATTTACATGTGTGCATACTAAAAGTCAGCTACGTTGAGTGAGTTCTAGTTAATCAGATAATATACTTTACATACACATATACGTGCCTAAAGGTATATATTACATACTTAACATGTTTATCATTCTTCCATATATACATACTTTCTTTCTTTCATAGTTTCTTTTTTAACCTACACGGTACATTTGTAACTATTCTTACATTATAAAGAGCATTTCGCCCTACATACCTCGGACATTATTATGGTACGGTGCCCTCCATCTTTGGATACTATAAGGGTCTGGTGCCATGTATCCTCGTATATTATTAGGGTTTGGTGCCCCCCATCCGCAGATATTATTATGGTCCGGTGCTCTTCTTTCCATGCAACCATACCATAATACATTCATTTCATTACTTTCATATTTATGTGATTTCATACAACTCTTAACATTTCCTAAATCACTTCATACCACATTTATATATCATTCATACATCATTAATAACACATTCACATATCATACACTTAACACTTAAGGTAATTGTATTAACTAATTGTATCAAGCATGCACACAACCCCGAAAATATAACAAGGAAATAGGGCTAAAAACTCACCCGTGTCTTGTGATTTTCAGAGTTAACTGTAATACCCTTCCTAAGCTGTGCACGATTAATTGTGTAATATTTATAAGTATTAATTTACTACCTTTGACTATATCATAATTCTATACTAGTGCAACCCCTAGCTACGGGGGTCCGGGGGTAGTGCCTCTGGCAGTGGGGTTTAGCGGCAGGTCCCTGACTGGGGTCGAGCTGCCAAGTCTGCATGGAAAAATTTTATTTTCATTAATAAGTGTTTAATAAAAACCTCATCGGAAAACTGATGCTCGTTCTTTCTTTCTTGGTCATTTCCCGTTTTATATGTTAGATTTCATTATTAATTAGTTCCTTGTTCTTAGCGTATATATCGAATAAGTCCATATTTTTTTGTTACATACGTATACGTGATACATACATATATGGGCTCTCTTTTTTAGAGCAAAGACAATTGTGTGGTTGATTCTTCTAAGACTTTTAAATATGGTGGTGCGTTCTTGGATAAATTTGATAAAAATAAGATTTCTCATAAATATTTATCACCTAAGTTTGTGAAAGAAAGAAGTTCAAATGTTCACAATTGTGATAAATCAAGTGATAATTCAGGTGTTAGGTAGGAAGCGAGACAAACTAGCTCACACAACATATCAAGCCCAGGAACAGACCACAATGAATTTTATGTTAAACGTCAAACATGTTTTAACTGTGGCACTCCTGGTCATATTGCTAGAATTTTTCCACACCGTCCATATATCCCATATTATGGATAATATTAAAGGAACATGCCTCGAAATACCTTCCATAATAAATCAAGGTATCGTAAGGCAAGTCCCTCGGACGGTGATTAGAAAAGAAACAAGGCTGACAGGTTAGGCTCTCATCAAACCTAGCCTAACTTGTTTTCAAAAGCGTGATGGAAACTCTGCTTTGGTCATGAGAACCAAGTCTGCTTCAGGACCGAAACAAGTTCGGAAGTCAAATTCAAATACGCTTCCAGCTCGCAAACTAAAGATTAAGTCAAACATTCAAACAAACAACAAACTTTTAAAATCAAGATATGAATAGCTGCCTAAATCTCCGGTGAACCAGCAATCTTGTTCGATCTTGGATAATCGAGAAAACATGATATGGCAACCCGTGACTTGCTTAGATAAATCAGGTGTACCCAACCCTTCTATGGACTTGGTACCAAAAAACTAACTAATCACGCACATCGTGCATGAACAACTATGGAGGAATATCACCAGACCTTGGTATGTTGATAGAGGTTGTTCCAGGCACATGACAGAGACATCTCCCAACTGCACGACATTATAAATCCTTAATGGTGGATATGTTTCCTTTGTAGGAGAGAAAGGGAAGATTACTTAGAAAGGTGCTGTAAGTAATGGTCTAAAATTTGAGAATGTTAACTATGTTCCAGAATTGAAACATAGTCTGTTAAACGTGTCGCAGATTTGTGATAAAGGCTTTTCAACTCATTTCACTAACAAAGAGTGTTTGATTTTAAAACTTGGTATCATTGTTCCAAAAGAATGGGTTCTTGTTCGATCACAAAGGAAAGATAACACTTACGTGATCGACATGAACAAAAATGTTCCAAATGAAATCACTTGTCTATTTGGCATATACAAAATGTTCCACATGAAAAAAAGTGTCAGAACATAATGCCAGGGTTTGGCATCGTCGCCTTGGTCATGCAAACAATAAAAATTTAACAGTCTTGCTAAAAAAAGACTTGGTGCATGGTTTTCCTGTTAAGGATTTTGTAACAATTGAGAAATGTGTAGCTTGTGCTTTGGCAAACATAATTGTAAATCTCACAAGCCAAAACTGGTTAATACCATTTCATCAGTTTTTCAATTGCTGCATATGGACCTGTTTGGACCAGTTCATGTTTTGAGTCTTTCACGCAGCTCATATTATCTAGGTATTACCGATGACTACTCACGTTTCACTTGGGTTCCTTTCTTGTCAAATAAGAGTGAAACTCAATCTAAAGTTAAAGGGTATTCGTTGTGACAATGACACCGAATTCAAGAATTCAACGTTAAATTATTTTTGTGCCGAGAAAGGAGTGATTAGACAGTATAGCTCAGCTGGCACACCACAACAAAATGGAGTTGCTGAGAGAAGGAACAGAACTCTTATCGAGGTGGTAAGAACGATGTTGTGTGATTCAAAGCTACCTTTGTTCTTCTGGGCTGAAGCGGTCCACACAACATGTTATGTTCAAAATAGAGAGCTGATGAACAAATCTCAGATGAAGACACCTTATGAGATTGTTTCTGGTAACAAGCCTATGGTTACATACTATCGAGCTTTTGGATGTCCATGTACTCTACTGAATCTAGAAACGACTCCAAAGTTTGGAGCCAAAGCTGATGATTCTTACTTTGTAGGATATGTTTTTCGTACTTCCTACAAAGTTCACAATAAGTCAACAAAGCACATAGTGGAATCTTATGGCGTGCGCTGGCTAGAAGAACGTGAGACTGATGCTCTTATCGGTCGTGTCTGGTTATTTGATTATATTGAACTGTTTAATGTGTTTCCAGATGTTGCTACACAAAATTCAAGTGTTGGTGCTACAAATTCTATTGATGAAGAAGAAGACATTCCTACTGACTCTCTCATATGTCTCCAGTGCTAAGTATTGACCCGACGAAATCATTGAACACTACTTAGCCATTGTCAGCTAGCCAACAAGATAATGTTACTGAGACTTTGTCTTTAACAGAGCCTACAGCCGATGCAAGCATCGGTTGAGGGGGAGAGTGCTATTCGTCAAATTTTTTGGAAGAACCCTATTCCCAGATGTCATACCAAATAAATACACTTCCAGTACTTCGTACTCGCACAGTACGACGAAATCTAGATGGAAGAACCCTATATCTGAAATCGTTGAAGATCCAACGAATTTACCTTCTACCAGCTCTGTTCCCGATCATTCAATTCTGACAAGAATTCAACAAGATCATCCAATTGACGATCCCATATATCCTCTTGAAACAGGCTTGTCAACCACAAGTCAGACATGACACATCGACAACGGTTCATTTTCTTGTTTCATATCTCATATTGAACGTAAGGCAGTTGAAATGTCTTTACAAGAGCCAAGCTGGGTGGACGCCATGCATGAGGAATTGAATCAGTTTGAAAAACTCAAGGTTTGGAGATTGGTACAGCTGCCCGTTGGAAAGAAAGCTTTAGATACAGGTTGGGTTTTCTGTAACAAGAAAGATGATACTGGAGTTATTGTTCAAAACAAAGTGCGGCCCGTGGTTCGTGGTTTTCATCAGGTTGAAGGTTTAGACTATACTGAAGTGTATGCTCTTGTGGCTCGTCTTGAGGCCATTCAGATTTTCCTGTCATATGCTTCCTACATGTGATTCACGGTTTACGAAATGGATGTCAGGATAGTGTTTTTATATGAACAAGCAAAAGAGGAAATTTATGTTGACCAGCCACCCGATTTTGTTGAATCAAAGCATCCTACTCACGTTTACAAGCTACACAAAGCCCTCTACGGTCTTCACCAAGCGCCTCGGGCATGGTATGAAAAACCTTGATGGCTCACTTACTAAGGCATGGGTACAAGAGAGGTTCCGTTGATCAGACTCTGTTCCTGAAAACCATTGGAAAGATCTAACCTCGGTTCAGATTTATGTAGATGACATCATTTTTCGTTCTACCAGTACTGCTCTAAGTTCTAAATTCGAAGAAGTTATGAAGAAGATATTTGAAATGAGTTTGTTTGTTCAAATGATGACTTTTTTAGGATTATAGGTTCGTCAGAGCTCTACGAGAATTCTGCCGCATCAAGAAAAATATGTTGAAGACATGCTAGCAAAGTTCGAGTTCCAAGATTCTAAGAGCGCGGCAACTCCTATGGCGGAAAGACCTCTTTTTTCATCTGATCCTGAAAGGAATTCTGTTGATCAAACGTACTATCGATCAATGATCGGATCCCTGATGTATCTCACCACCAGTTTCCTTGACATCATGTTTGCTGTCTGTCAATGTGCGCGTTTCCAGCCTAATCCTAAATTCTCTCATTTAATTGTTGTTAAACGTAATTTAAGATTTCTGAAAGGGCAACCGAAGCTAGGTCTTTGGTATTCCAAAAACTCAGATAATGATTTATATGCTTTTGCTAATGGCAATTATGGTGGAAATGATATTGACAGGAAATCTACGTATGTTGGATGTCAATTCCTGGGTGATCGACTTATTTCAAGGCAGTGCAAGAAACAACAAATGGTGTCCACATTCACTGCTGAGACTGAGTATGTTGCTGGGTCAGCCTGTTGTTCACAGCTTATCTGGATGCAACATCAATTGCTGGATTACGGTTTGGAATTTCTTGATACTCCAATCTTTTGTGATAATGATGCTGCTATTGCTATTGTTAAAAATCTTCTTTAGCATGCAAAAACCCATCACATTGACATCAAAATTCATTTTATTCATGATTTTTACGACCGAAAAACTAATTCATCTAGAAAAAGTTCACACTAATAATAATGTGGCGGTCTTATTTACAAAACCGGTCGGAACAACCTGATTTAATGTGTTTGTAGGGTTTCTTGAAATCCTTCGTTTGGATGAATCAGTCTTTTGAGGTTAAATTTGTACATAAAAGTTTTTTTATCCTTTTTGGAAAAGTTTTGCACAAATTAAGGGGAAGGAAGTTAATATAAAAAATTCAAAAAGAGTGTGCGTGTGTTCTTATAAAATCTTATTAAAAATTACAAAAATATTTCTACACACTTTAGCTTAAAAATATGTCGGTTACTTAAGTTTGTGGAACATATACTGGTATGTTTGGTCTTGTTATCTACTTGTAGACATACGGGATAGCCATTCACCTGAAGAATTAAACTGACTGGGGCGACTGTGTTGTGTTTTATTTAATTCTTTAGCTTAAAATTATGTCAGTTACTTAAGTTCGAGGGACATGTATTTTTAGATATGTTTGGTCTTGTTATGTACTTGTAGACATACGGGAAAGCCATTTACGTGAAAACTGAAAGTGAATGGGGCGACTGAGTTTAAAATTGTATTCTATATCAGATTGTTGGAAGTGATATGATTATTCAGTTAAGAGCCTTTTAGAAGCTTAAAATATTTTCAAATTAATATCGATTCAACATTTGGAAAATGGTAGTAAAGATGCTTACGTGTGCATAACGTGTGAAGTTACTAGGCTTAAAAGTCTTTTGAACAATCATTGATTTGTATGGAAGCTTTCCATGATGCGTAAAAGTTGAAGTGATATAAACTAAATATGCTAAACTTACTGTGGTGAGTCATTTTGAAGATGTGTGAATGTCTCCAGATGCATCTCTTCGAATGATAGGTAGAAAAACAATTACCCAGTCGTAGACGAGCCCATTAGTGTCTTGATCACCAAATATATTGTGTTTCTAAGTTATATAAAAAAATAAAATAAAATAAAAGCTTATTGTGTTTCAAAAACTTAAAGGGTCAAACTAGTAAAAGGGTGGGGCATTCAAAAAAGTCCTAAACAATCTGAATGTAAGGCATGTATGTCTGTATGGCTTGTAAGTCCAACGTTCAATCTTGTAGCTTAAAATTTCGTCTGTATGAAGAAAGATAAAATGTGACTATTTTACAAATAAGGACTCACAATCGTCTATATTTATGTTTCTAATCCTTGTTCTTTAACCAAGATGTTCATTCTGTCAATTATACATATATTCCATATAATAAGTGATTAATTTTTAAATGAATATATTATTAACTTGACTCATTTGTTGCAGCCAAGGCTAATCAAGCACTTCTTAAATTTGTTTATACTCATAACATTGCTGGATGCCCCTTTGATCCAACTCTTGTCCACAACGAGTTTAAGTCATGATTGTGGTGCTTAATACGTGCAGAATTTATCACGGCTTACAAGAACCTCCTGTCAATTACAAAAAGATGGTGACTGATTTCTGGAATCATGCTTACATTAATTAGAGAGGTGATTGGGGGAGCTATGGTAATTGAATCAAAGATCCATAAGAAGTCTATTATTATTTCTAAGGCTATGATTCGAGAGGTGTTGCTATTCGGCGATCAATCCCATTATCCCACAGAATATTCCACTGATGATATCGTTGAAATTTCCCTGAGAATGGGATGTGATGGATCCTACCCTCGAGCCATCAAGAAGTTATTTCATCCATACTATAGGTTCTTGATTCACAAATTCTTTACGTGTGTATCAGGATGAAAGGGAGGTTCTGATGAGATAAGCCACATTCAGATGTCGACTGTGGTTGCTTTGATCATGGACTGTAACTAAAATTATTCCAAGTTTGTGTTCGATAAAATGATAAGCAACCTCAAGGGCAAGAAGAAGGAGATGTTCTTAATGCACCCGAGGTTTCTACAGAAGATATTTGACTCTAACTATCCTGATCTCATCAAATCTGTAAAGACACTCGATCTGAAAGCCATGGGTCCCAATACGTTTGGGTTAATGAAACAGGCAAGAAAGGGGGCCAAGTCGTCTAGAAAATACTTCACCAGTTGGTGAAGTTTGGAAGATTCACTGAAACCGAGGCTACCACTTCTAGTGCTAGTGCACCTCTAATGTTGATGAGCATGTGACTCCGGCTCAGAGATACACAGCTGGTTGTGATGTGATTTCTGAATATGATGAGCCTGATAATTCTCCATTACAACACATGGAGACTGAACACCTAGAACAACACTCAGTACCTATGGCTAATTAAATAAAAGAGTATGTGGCATTTAAAGAAAATTTCCAGTCGACTGCATAGAAGCCTCCTCAATCAGTCACTGCGACACATGATGATGATAATGAAAATGAAGAAGAACCAGCCACCGATGTTATTCCAAGGAAAAAACAAAAGAAAGATCTGAGACTAGGTGTGATGGTACTAATGTTGGAATCGATCTGCCCAAGACACATATTAGAGTTGATGTGGCTAGTACGTATTGATCCAAGTCGGGTCATACCCAATAACAAGCTAGACAAACGCCACGATAATTATTATTAGATATGATCTAAGTAATGATTATCAACACTTATAATATTTGGAAATTGGGTTTTCTAAATATTTGCATTTGTGTGTTAAATAAATTATATGGATAATTTATATTTTGAGAGATGTTATTTAATTTGGTTAAATAACATAATGCATGTTACTTATGATATGTTTTATAACATAAATATTATATGTAAATAATTGTAAGTAATTAAAAGGGGATTTGAAATTTGGGTGGGAAAATTCCTCCCTCTTCTCTCTCCTCCTTTTATATATTTCAAGACATGCAAGAGATACCATTGGAGGATCATTATTCTTGGTTGAATAATAGTTACACCTTCTCTCTCACACACATCTCTTCTCTCTTTCTCTCCTCATTTTGAGCCGTGAACAAGAAGAAGAATAAGAAC